>NW_027280783.1:27500-125579 GCF_046629955.1 Centroberyx affinis
CACAAATAGATCTACTGTTGTCCCAATCAAAAGCATGCATTGACATATCAAAGAGAATACGGCATGGTTTGGAGATGATTGAAGGAAATGTGAATGTCCTCTGATACATGTTTCTCTTGTTCATGTCTACAGTCGTCCTGTGTTAGACCTTGTTCACCCCTCATGACTAGTTTTGACTGTTGCTGAATGCTCATGATGTTTGTGTGTATGTGTGTGTGTGTGTGTGTGTGTGTGTGTGTGTGTGTGTGTGTGTGTGTGTGTGTGTACTCAGGTTCCTCATTATATGCATCACACCACAGAACAGGTCACTGAAACAATGTCACACATCTTGAATGGCAAAGGAATGTACATAGCACGTCACGACAGAATAGTGGACCTTATAGCGAAGGACTTATCAAACCATTTTTCACCCTCAGTGAGAATGTACAAGCATTCCTGTGTCAAACCTTCCATGTTTCATCTCTGTAATAGTAACCCAGGCTCTTTTTCACATCTGTCTGCCAATATACCAGATGTTGTAGTGGTTAATGAAAAGTCCAAAGAAGTGTTTGTTTTAGAGGTAGCCTGCACCTTTGACTCCAGCCTAGAGGAAGCCTTTATGACCAAGGTCATTAAATACCAACCACTCCTAAATACCATCTTAGAGCTAGGTTATAGGTGCAGACTACTTGTTTTCATATTTGGCAGCCTAGGACACACTCATAGGTTGGTTGTAAGAGGGCTTCAACAACTTGGGATGCCCAAAAAGGCGGCTAAACGGCTTGCAAAGTACTGTGCTGTCTCTGCTATTATTGGTAGCCGCCATATATGGCGGAGACGCTGCTACTTATACCCCTGAGAACTGAGTATTATGTTTTGTATTGTGAAGATCTATGCCAATGGTCCATGATTTTGTGAATGTACTTTACTGCACCTTCAATATTTGTGTCCTTGTACGTTTTCTTCTATGTGGACATAAATAAATTGTTAAAATCTGTGTGCATGTGTGTGTTTGCGGGTATATGTGGGTGTTTATGCATGTTTGTGTGCATATCTTAACATTTGCATATGTGTGTGCGTGTGTGTTCTTGCATTTCTAGTTTATAAGGACGAAATGTCCTCACAAGGATAGAAAGATAAGGAACATCCTCCAAAGTGAGGATATTTTGACTGACTGACTTAGACTCTATCAGGACCGGACTTTAGACCCACTGCATTAGGGTTTATTAGGAAAGTAATCTAGTCAATCAAGGTCCTCACAAGTATAATAATGCAAATGTGTATGTGTGTGTGTATCCTCTTTCAGAGGTGACTCTTCAGCCAGCACCAGCTGTGACCTTCAGAGCTATTGGAGGAGTGCTTGACTTCTATATTCTTTTCGGAGACACACCAGAACAAGTGGTGCAGGAGTTCACTCTGGTGAGGCACAAACTAATTACTTTTGCAACTTTCCTGCGCAAAAGTGGTCAGCAAGTTGCCCCAGCAAGGCAAATGTTTAAACAATATGTCCATTTATGTTGTCCAGCTGATTGGCAGGCCTGTCATCCCTCCCTACTGGTCACTGGGTTTCCAGCTTTCTCGGTGGGACTACGGCAGCCTGGATGAGGTCAAGAATACGGTGGAGAGGAACCGAGCTGTGGGCCTCCCATATGTAAGCTCCTGTCTACTTGTTTGTCTTTATTTATTCTGGCTGTTTGTCTGCCTGCCTATCTACAATGGCTATAAAAAGTATTGCCCCGCCTGGATTTTTTGCACATATTATTGTGATACAAAATTAGTTCAAAATACATTTATTTGTGATATTAGTAACTGTAACTCTCTATAGAGGGTTATTTACCAGCTATAATAGGGCCAAAGTGACCATAGTGGCTGATGGCTAATGGCTTCTGGGTTTAGGAAGTGTGTGTGTGCATTGTCAGAGACAATGCATGCCAGACATAAATCATTATGGTTATAATGCTGTTCATGAGAGCTATAAAACCTAGTATCTACAAATCACGAAATAAAAAAAAAACAAACATCAGGTCCATAAATTGCTTACCAATCACATGCTTGGCACATTCAGTTACATTCGCTGCTCCTGCTGTTCTAAACCATGACTGCAGAAATTCTTATCACGTTCTGTTAAGTCCACATTGTGTTTATTAACACAATAAAGAAGCACAACAAACTCATATCAGGCCAGCTGAAAGGCAAGGTTTTCTTCTTCAGTCCATTCATCCAACCCTGTTGCACCACATGCACACACACAGAGACGCTTGCATGTGCGCACACACACATATACACACACATACACACAGACAGAAACCAGGAAGTAGGCATGTCCTTGTTTGTTCTCATGGCAAGCAGTGTTATCACCTGATCCATGGGCCACAATCCACCTACATTACCACAAGCCAGAGATCAATATCCATCAAACACACTTTGGGAACAGAAGGCATGTGACATAGCTTTCTCTTTTTTTATTTATCTCTCCTTTTTGTCTTTTCATTGATTTTCTTTACAAATAGGGAAACACCAAACTGAGGACAGAATAGGAGCAGTTCTTGGCATTTGATCTTAGGCCCAGAATCACATGCAGAGGGAATTTTTTAAGGAGGATGCATGTGGATCCTCCATTTTAACACAAAATATGTGTTTCTATTGTAGAGCTACCACTTTTTTTTGCAGGATTGCAGGATTGCTGCTCAAACCCAAAGAGCAACAGTAAAGTGAAAAATCATGCAGTGCTAATGCAGGGTGTGTGGTGGCTGACTTCTTCAGCTGCTACTACTGTATAGCTTTTGGGGGGGAAAGTGAAGGAAATCAATACTTCACCTTGCGCACCCCTTGTTAAATTTGAACTACTCATGCACTACTGTGTGGTTCCAAAGGCAAGAGTCTTAACCACTACACTATCTGCAGAGACGTGATATGAAGGTTGAAGCAGGAGTTCGACAGCCAGTCAGAGTGATAGGGATGGCCTTTAGCTTAGACGGGGTAATCCAGCTTTCTGTCAAATAATGGACAGTCTGCCGGGCTCTATAGGTTCAATCCCAGGACCACTATTTTTCAAGCGTCTCTGAATGTTAGTGCTGATCAAAGATCAATCGACCGAGTTCCTTTCATTAACTCATTTATCCTGATCTGAATGGTAAAACTCCTCCAACACCTCTTCCCCTCTGAGACACTTGATAAATACCAGTTCTGGTTGACATTTTCATGGGAATGAGCTTCAGTGCTCATCTTCGTCAGGGCCCGCGTTTGCAAAGTCCATTAAAACAGGAGCGCTGATCAGACGTGTTAGACTTTTTATCCCGTAATGAATAAGGTAAACTCCTAGGCAGAGGCTTCGTGGATGAAAGCCCTGATCTTATAAGCTCTAAATGACCCCATGAAACTTCTAGAACAATAACACAACCCAGCACTGACAACACCGATCACGGACATGGTTTGAACTCAATCTTATCTAACAATCAGCCACAAACAAACTGCCCATCCCATCTCAATATTTCATTCTGATAATCTCCAATCTTTCTTCCCTATCCGAAGGCATTAGGATGCAGCTGGTTCCACTCCTGCTGTACTCAGGGACATATTTGATAACCATCAGATAGACCACAGAGGGCATTATCACATTCTCCCTAATACGTCTGGAGCTGATTACCATTAGGGGAAGGATCTGGCAGGGCCTGCCAACCATCTGCTCTATCGATATAGAGTACATTTTGGCAGACAACAGACAGACAGAGAGCAAGCATAAAGTCACACCCAGACAAAAAAAAAAAAAAAGAATGTGTTAACATTCTCAGTGTCCTCCCAAGGTTCAGCAGCACATTAGCCAAGTTGCTAGAGCTCACATCAAGGTCTCTCAGTCCAGCAAAGGAACGCCAACAGACAAGCTAACTGCTAAAATGTCTTTTAGTGACGTTTGGAGTGCAATTGCAAAAGGGCACGTGTATTAGCTATGCTGAGATGCTAATATATGAGGGGCAATGCATTAAAGTGAAGATGCAACATTTCGAGTGGATGTGTCCAAGTGATGCATAGAGGCAGAAGCATGAGTGGGTACATTTATATATTGAGGTATTAAGAGTCATTTTGAATGTATTACGCTTGTGCGGATATGCAAATGTGACTGTAATACATGGAAGTCGTGCCAACATTTTAACATTTCCAATTAAGTTTTGAATATGTAATGACATGTAACCTTTTTCAAGTAAACTCATCAAGACATTCATATAACATCCATAAGGTTATCAAAGTCAAGTCTTGGAAGTTGGATTTGTAGCAGCCAATATGGAAACGTCTAAATCTGGAATCTACTCCTATGTCCTGAATTTAGTAATATTAATAAAATAATGAGATGGGTTTGTTGTATTAACAGCGAGAAATTAAATAAATGTAATTGCTTTGATGATAATATATTATCTCTTTTCCCTAATATATATTGACATAGACTACACGCATGTATAATCACATCGCCATTCAACAATTCAATGCTGTGTTTTCATTGATGATCACAAATGTTATAACCGCATGCTTTTCACATGCTCTTCACATGCAAATATTTTGTAGCCACTATTTCCCCCCATTCAGGTTAAAGGATAGTGCCAGTTATTTTCTACCTGGGCCTTTTCCTAGTCTTTACCATCATGACAACTGATTGTGTTGAAAATGTCATTACTTACTTCATTGTACTGTAGAGTGTTCATACCTCCAGGCCACCGGGACCGCTGCTGTCCCAACACACGCTACACATGGCCAACGGAAACTCCAACAGTTGAATCCAAAAAGAAAACACGTCCTTTCAACACAATAACACTCTCACACTGCATGAGTTATAAAAGTCCATTTGCTACTGGCTGCCAGTCTTCTGTCACGTTCAAATCACGTCAGAAGAAGCAGAAGAACAGGATTTTGTTGCTTCAACTTGAAAGCATTCTTCACGTGTTTAACTCGCTGGAATGTGCACATACAAATCTATGTATAAATCATAGTACACATCAATCTGTATTTATGAATTTAAAATCAACCATAAACAAACAACAGCAGATATTTGTCACTTTTTGTGAGTGTAGTTGATTGTATTAGTGATAAAAATTCCCACGTTGCCTACTTGTAATTACCACGTTTTTTCACAGTTGGCAGTTCGGAATTACAGAACACCCGATAAACACAGCATCAGCAGTTTATGTGCCAATGAGCTCATGCTAGTTAAAATAACATATCTAATACCGCAATATACGCACGTTTCAGGCAATGGATAATTTGACATTGGACTTACGAAGGTCCCATTGAGTGGTATTGTGTTGAAAGGACGTGTTTTAATTGCTTTTTGAATTCAACCGCTTTGGCCCTCTGTATGTATTTGTATTTGGGATGCAGGGACACTCTACAGCAAAGTAAGTGATGAAAGCAATGGTCATAATGAGGCCCAGGCTGAAAATTTTTTTTTTAGTTTTTTTAGTTTTTTTATTTCACAATTCACTTTAAAAGGACAATTCCATGGTTGCAACACCAATGTACATGCACAATTAAAAGAACATCAAGGATAACACAAAAAAGTCACAGGACCTATTTCCATTGTGGTCCTTGTTGTAGTTAGATGTCGTGGAGGTGTGTGTGTGTGTGTGCGTGCGCGGACGTGCGCGTGGAGATAGTGGAATACGGCATTAGCGGCATATAAAATGACCGCAATTAACCTTTAAACTCATAAAGATCATGGTCTCCTAATTTAGTAATCTTTTTTGTTACTCCAGGACATCCAGTACACTGACATAGACTACATGGAGGATAAGAAAGACTTCACCTATGACACAGTCAAGTTCAGTGAGCTGCCACAGTTTGCCGACTACCTTCATGAGAAGGGACAGAGATACATCCTCATCCTGGTAAGATACACCTCAACCTGGCCACCGATATTAACACCTGTCATATAAAAGAGAACTCCTGGCCCAATCACTTTTTATTTTTATTAATGATCAGCTTCCACATTGACAGCTCAAAAATCATTGCCTATTCATGTCTTCTTATGTATGTTTCTTAAAGATTCTCACAAATGTGTGTCATTTGAACGTTGAGCCACATTATTTTTTTGCCATGTGTTCTGAGTCGGATGCACCAAACCAGCGTTCATTTCTATGACAACAATATCAAACCTTCTGGCAGGCATATTATGCACTGTGTAGTGTACGGGCCAAATTGCTGTTCTTGAATGTCAAGTTGAATAGAAATGACATTTCTGCCGTTTTCACATTTTATTGTAATCAGAGTGTTCCTCTGTCCCCAGGATCCAGCGATAGCCACCAGTAAGAGGGTTGGGAATGCATCATACGGCTCCTACGACCGTGGGACAGAGAAGAACGCCTGGGTCACTGAATCAGATGGGAAAACACCTCTACTGGGAGAGGTGAGCTATGTGTGTGTGTGTGTGTCTGTCTGTCTATGCATGTGTGTATCTGAATCAGAGTGTGCATATAGATGTAGAAATACACTCAGTGGCCACTTTATTAAGATCTCATTCAGACAAACAGCTCACTCCTCCAGACAGTGAGTCACGTGCAAATAAACTATAAATCATGCAGACAGGGTCGAGAAGTTAAGTTGCTGTTTAACTAAACATTAGAATTGGCAACACACCTGATTTAAGCAACTTTGGCTATGGTATGATTTGTTAGTGCCAGACACACTTATTCCGGCATCTCAGAAACGGCTAACCTCCTGGGATTTTTGCACACTACAGTGTCTGGAGTTTACTGAGAATGGTGCGATAAACAAAGCACATCCAGTCAGCTGCACTCCTGAGGGCGAAAACACCTTGTTGATGCGAGAGGTCACAGGAGAATGGAAACACTTGTTCAAGCTAAGTCGGGCCACAAAAATGCAAATAACAGCTCAGTGCTGCAGCGGTTTGCAGCAACATAGACGCAGTTGAAAAGTCAGCTTCGGGGGGCAAACGGCATGAGGAACGTGTATAATCAAAGTTAAATCTTCTTTCTTTCTTTCTAAAATTGTCCACAAAGACATAAGTGGCATGTACAGCTAGCGTTTTCAACACTATGCACAATGATGTCTTGGCGAGTGCAGTAGAAGGTGGGTATAAATGCACACTATTTTCTTTGGTCACAGTTTTGCACCACATTTTGCACAGCAGTATCAAAGCAGGGGAAATTAAACCATCAACAACCAATTTTTGGCTAATGCTGCCAGGGGGTGCAGTGAAACAACTGCTCCTCTCCAAACTGTGCCTGTGTGTATAAGGGCATCTCAGAAGACACAACTTGCTGAATTTTGAAGCGGATGGGCAGCAGCAGGAGACCGTGTCGAGTTCCACTGCTGTCAGCTAAGAACAAGAAGATGAGGCTACAGTGGGCACGTGATCACCAAACGTGCTGTTAACAGTAGAGGCTGCTGGTGGTGTAATGGTGTGGAATGTTTTCTTGACACACATTTGGCCCCTTGGTACCAATGGAGCATTGTTTGCACACCACAGTGAACCTAAAATTGTTGCTGAGGTGCATCCCTTCATGGCCCCTTCATCAGATGGATACTTCCAGCAGGATGATGCATCATGTGACAAAGCATAGATCATCTCAAGGTGGCTCCAGGAACATGAGAGTAAGTTCAGTTTACTGTGCAATCCCCTATAAAGTACCTTTGAGATGAGGTGGAACAGGATCTTCGCACCATGAATAAACCAGTAGAAAATCGGCATGAATCAAGTCAGCATGGACCAAGACCCCTGTGCATTTTTTCCAGCACCTTTGCTGATTCCATGACTCAAAGAATTCAGGCTGTTCCGAAGGCAAAAGCAGGTACTGCACCGTGCCGGCTAGACATACCTAATAAAGTGGCCCACTGAGGGTATCAGCCTGTGCATTATACAAGTCTGTCATATGCCATGGAACTGTGTACATAAACAAGCTGCTTGAATATGAGCATTTGTCTGTAAGTGTGCATGTGTGTGGCTGATATAACCGCACACTCTCCATCTAGATCATCTACATATTCCCTAATGTAAGTCGCAGCCTCCGGTATGTTATTTCTGATCCTTTATTTATCCCCACAGAGCACGTGTTTAGAAGTCCTCCCCTGTGGCGAGAGGGGGGAGGGGGTATAAGTCTGCTGGTCATACGCTTTTATAGTGTTGTGTTTGATTACCCACACGATTAGCACCCAGTGCCTCTGCTAATCGCTTTTTCATGCTGTTTGTAACAGGTCAAATATATGCATTGATTCCACATCAGTGTTTAATCTTAAAATGTTCTGCATCACAGAATCACAGATTAGGTGTGTGTGTGTTTATGGGAGAGAGCGAGAGAGAGAGGGAAAGAAAGCGAGAAAGAAAAGGTGAGTCTCGATGTGCATCTGTGTGTGTCCATCTCTCTAAATGAGAAGGGGCTATTCTTGGTTGTTTGTGCTTTATGTTTGTGTGTGCAATGTGTGTATGATTATAATTGATTCTAGTTTATTTCCATATGAATGCATGTGTCCTGGTTATAAAAACAGTGAGGCCTTTGAGTAATGACCTTTGTGGTAGGTATGTCAGTGATAAGGGAGATACAGTGACAGGCTGGTATTTATTTGGCTTTTAAGACAGCTAATTGCTAGCGTAGATAAAGCATAAAAGCTTTTCCCGGTGGCCCTGTATGTTTCAGTGTGTGAGTTAGTAAAAATCATAGCAAGACCTTGCAAACTCAGATGAACATTTCTGCTTACAGGCACAGAGGCAAAAATGGAGAGAAGTATATGAAGCTATAGAGTGTGTCGATTTAAAGATAGGAGGTATAGGCAGACAGACATAAATACAAACAATAAAATAGACAGACTGAAACAGGGAGACAGTGAGATGGGTAGACAAAGTGGCTGTCATATTGAATGGTAGAGAGAGACAGGATGGCAGAGGGACGGCCATGCAAAAACAAAGAGAAAGAGAGAGAGAGACGGAAAGAAAGTCAGCCACACTAAGAGCCAGACAGACACAAAGACAGATTATCAGGTAAACACAGAAAGAGACAGATAAGCTGGCAGGTAGACAGACATATTGGGGGACAAACAGGCACAGACTGGTAGGCAGAGAAGGAGAGACAGACGGAGTGAGACAGATAGATAATGACACGGGTAGGCAGACTGACAGACAGACGGAAGTGCACAAAAACAGGCAAAAAGACATAAGACAGAGAGACAGTCAGATAGGTACAAAGGCAGACAGATTTGTTGAGCTGCTAACTGGGGTGTCAGTATTAGTAAGCAGCTGGAGAGGTCAGAGAGACAGAATCCAGAGGAAAAGAAAGGAAGAATTGACCGGGAAAAGAATGATAGGAACTACAGTGGACTATCAATAAGCTCTGACCTTGGAATTCTGACCAACTGCCAAAAACATCTGCCTATAAATCTGTTTGTGTGTACAGTGTGTGTGTGTGTGTGTGTGTGTGTGTGTGTGTGTGTGTGTGTGTGTGTGTGCACGTGCGCGTGCGCATGTGTGTGTGTGCATGTGCGCACGCACGTGAGCATGATTCATGTCTTTGCTGCAAACTGGGCTGTAAAGTTATTGGCAGTGGAAGTAAAGGTAAAAGATAGCTAGAGTGGAGCAACCTTGAAATTTAATATCTACTATGCTCTACAGAAGGATTCACACACAGATATGCACACACACACACACACACACACACACACACACAGAAAATCTCTGTCTTTCTCTGTGGATTAATCATTTTTCTCAATACATGTCATTAAGGACGACTTCTAACACAGAGTCACGTCTGGAGATTTCTATTGCATTATCGATTTCTCCTCTCCCCTGTTCTCTTCCTTTCCTCGTCTCTATCTCTATCCCCTTTCTCCTTTGCCATCTCTCTCTCTCATCCATCCTGCCCCCTACCTCACTTCATCTCTCTTCTGTTCTCTTTTCTTTGTCATTTCTACATCTCTAAGCTATTTCTATGACATTCCCATAGGCTGAGTGCCTCTGTAGCACCATATAGCTCATTGTGCCCCATCATGTTGTTCACATGTACACAGTATTGCACATGCTACTGCAGCTTGTATTCCAGTTAAAGATATATTACAGATGTTTCTAAAGATTGAAAAAAGATTATGAAAGCTAGAATGCTTTGACATATTGTCAAAACATTATGGTCATGGTGCATTCCTAAATCAACAGTTGCAGTAAATATTATCAGTGGTGAAGCACACACAGTAATGGCAGAATAATGTTCGAACTAGCTAATTTTATTCTAAAGCTTTAGGCAGCACAATAACCTACACTCCCTATGTTTCAGCAAAATGAACTAACTTTGGAATATTTTACATTTTCATTTCAGGCTTTTAGCTGATGCTCATTTCCTGAGCGACTTACAACAGTCCAACAGTAGAATAAGATTAAATCCCTATATCAGCAAAATTACAAGTAACCAATGGTAAGCAGTTCAAAGGTCAGTGCCTTAGTGACCTTAGAGTATTTCTGTGACAATAGAATTAATATGTAAGACCAGGTTCTGGGGGGAAAGTAGAATAAGTAAATCAGAGCTGAAGGGAGAGATAGATTTTTTTTTTTTACATGATATAAATCTAAAAATGTGCATGTAAGCACACATCATCCCTCTTTGTCTCTCTCTGTCAGGTATGGCCAGGAGAGACAGTGTTTCCAGACTACACTAGCCCAAACTGTATAGACTGGTGGGTTGATGAGTACGAGAGATTCTTCCAGGAGATCAAACATGATGCCCTCTGGATCGTAAGTCACTTTTAACCACATAAATGGCATGTCAGTATGCTTTAATGAACTGAGCTCTAACCGAATGGAAATTCTGAAACTGGTAATCTACAGTCAGTTGCATACTTATGGGGACATCAAGCTTTTGTTTCTGTGGCCGTTGTTTCAACATGGGTTAACAGTGAGGCCAATAAAGAGCTATGAACAAAAGCTGATTCTGAGTCTGTATTAGTGCAGCATTTTTAATGTGAAATTTATATTATACTGTTGATTCCATAACCAGAAAGGTGAGTTTGACTCATTGATTACTTGGGATATTTTCTGTAATATGCATAATTTCCCATCCTGAAGGACTATTTCTTACTTCCAAATTAACTCAGGGCGACCTGGTTTTAGCTATCAGCAGAAAATAAGATATGTTCCCCTTTTCAATATGTTATCATATTGGTGGAGGAAACCTTGATTTACAACCTAGTGTGATGGCAGATAAATTATTGCAGTTATCAGTTGAAATCAGTTCAATAATTGGTTCAAGCATTTTACTGAACATTCTCCCTGTGTCTTATTTGCAGGACATGAACGAGGTGGCTAACTTCAAGAAAGGATCAATTAAAGGCTGTGCAGCCAACAACCTCAACTACCCTCCCTACACTCCAAGTAAGACTCACTACTTGGGTTTAGAACCAAGTTATACCTTGCAATACTATACTTACAATACTATAATATCCACAGTAATTAATGGATTTCCACTGTGTTCTTCAGAGACAGGGCCGGGTCTCAGCGTTGTATCATGGCAACATTACAATAGGCCCCCAAATTAAAACAAATCTATATGACTGTGTAATAATAGCATTCTCATATTACTGCAATGTACAGACAAATAAAGAAATGCTGTAGCCTTGCAGCTTACAGCATGAATGCAGAGTACATTTTGATAAATTAGCCACAAAAAATAGTCCACAAAAGTAAGTTCAGGTCCAAAGGAAAACTCATCTGAAATAGTGGGTCCCTGGTGAAGAATTTTGAAAATGACTCTTTTGCCATGTCTTTTATTCTGACTGTGTCCCAGACAGGATGATCATAACTGGAGAAGGCATACTCCCCTGACACCACCTTTTTATTGCTCTCCTCTTTAGTCATCCTCTTCCTCCATTGCTCCCTCTGTCTCTCATTTCCTCCTCGTTCTCCCTTCCTATTGCGGTATATATCAATGTCTCCCTCTCCCTCCCTCCGTCCCTGCCTCCCCTTTCCTTCCTTGCACCCTCTCTCCCTGTCTCCTTGCGTCCTCCTTCCCTCCCTCCATCCTATATTTTACATTATTTCCTGCTTCCCTCTACCTCTACCCCCCCGCCTCATCTCCTCACTTCCTTTCCTCTCTCCCTCAAGAGATTTTGGATGAGGTGATGTACAGTAAGACTCTGTGTATGGATGCCAAGCAGTACTGGGGGAGCCACTACGATGTCCACAGTCTCTACGGATACTCTATGGTGCTGGCTACTGAAAAGTGAGTACATCCAGAATCAATGATGGAAGGACTTTGGCCAGGTTGTAGCACCTCTTTAAGACCAAGAAGTATTGGCGGACACAATGTACAAATGCGATATAGTGCACAATAGTCATCTGCCCGAAATCTTTCAAATTAACTGCGGTAGAATCACAGGTTATTGAGTCATGGCCATAGAGCAGGATTATGGAGCTGACTTGGCTTCCACAGAAAACTGCAAAGGTGAAATGTGTTCGTTGGTGGCTCTGAGTACAGTGACTTTTGCCCTTCTTTAAATTATAGCCTGTGACTCCAAAAAAAAGGTTTGCAGACCAATTGCGAGTGGGATCCCAAGTCATAAGAGTAGAAATATGTTTTAATGAGCCCGGTTCCCAGGGTGAGAGAATGAATTTCTCATTTGGATCCGCTGCTGAAATAGTTTAAGGGCCCATGACTTATACAAATCTATAGAGAGACATCAATGTGAATGTAGGGGATAATTATTCAAATAAGATGTGGAAATTCATAGAGCATACACTAGATTGAAGTTATATTAATGCAGTACAGATACCCATCATTAAGCTGGATATGATATGTGGCTATAGTTAAAAACATTCAGAGAAATCTATGGATATCTTTTAGTGTGAGTACACACGTTAGGCCTTCTTATCAATGCATAGCTATGGTGTGTGAGGGCTGTGTCATGTGCGTCGTCGCGTGCGCACGTTGCACACCAGGTCTGTGCAGATGACACACATCTCCCTCCAAATCTAACTGCGCTTCAGGTCCTGCACAAACGGGTGCAGGACCTGGACCATGGGTTGACGGGTGAGTGGGGTGGGATTTCCACCAAAATTCAGGTAGCCAATCTCAATTCCTGTCACGAAATCACAACAAACAAGCACAGAGCAATTTGAAGAGAGACTAGCTGAGGTCCACTGCTACCGACACCTCTATGATTCATCTTCAAATGACTATAAAGATAGTCAGATGACTGTTCTTTGTCTGCAAGTGCTGCACACAATGCAAACCTCACCGATGTCACAGAGGTATAAAAAAAGGCCTTAGTCTTATGTATCTCAGGACAGAAATTCCAGTAGTCTCTGAGCCCTCAGCTGGTAATTTCAGACAAAGCTAAAGTAAAGTTGGCCTGAGTTGCCAGAATTCTAATGTGCACTAATGGTGGTGGTATGGAAATTGCAGCAATTAGAAAAGAATGCACACCTGCACTAATGGGTTGCTGGCTGCTGGAAAATATCACTACATGAAACTAAAATGCGGTTGCACACCCACTGATGCAAAGAGATGTAAGTTATTGAGGTTAAAAGGCAGCAGCAAAGGTGGCGCCTGAGCAAGACAATTACATGCTCAAAACGTTGATAACGTTTAACTTTCACAGTAGATTACATATCTTGCATCACAGCCACAAGGGTCCATCCACCTCCTTTTACTTTTCTAACACCTTAGTCTTTTACATATTGTGATATTCTACAGCTATTTTATGCTGATTCATCACTGCCATAAGCTTCCAGGTGTATCTCAAAAACCTATGAAAATTATTACATTTGAATAAAATGCCACCTTAACCTTTCAGGTGTCACTGTTTTCCTGAATGTAGCCTCAGTTTCTATAGAGGGAGGTTCTTCCACAGTGATATTATTATGGCACAGTTGGGAAACTTTTAGAAAAAAAATGACACCTTAAAGGTTAGCATGGCATTTGGCTACCAGATATCCCATTCTTGAAGAATTGGGGTGCAGAGACAGAGAATAAGCTTTTCCTCATCCTTCTTTTGCCAAATTCAAATTCAGAGCAATTTCACTACAGTTTCACTTTTTGAGTGTTGACAGGCAAATGTAAACACATTCATATTTGGTTGTCAGACACAGACAGTCATTGCATAACTTTGCTAATTAGCTACACATTGAAGAAAAATGTCACTAATCTCATTTTGGGCTTTACATTGATGGGGCTCCCTGTTGTTCCCATTTTAATTATGAATTGGCCCTTTAAACATCTCCCCAGTATGGTGTTTGTCTGTTAGTGAGGCCCTACTGTGAGATTTGGTATTGGAAAACATATACTGACTACAGAATCAAAAGAAAGGCCTGAGGCTCCTTCTATGGGACTTGCCCCAGAGGTATTGCCCGTGTTATATGTGCACATAGTACAGTACATATGCTATATATGCACACAGGTACACAAAGGCACACATAGATGTGTGCATGCAGAAAAACATACCACACACACACATGCACACACACACACACACACACACACACACACACACACACACACACACATACGCTGGAGACCATGAATCACAAGCCCTCTGAAGTCAACTTTCGCTGACTCACAGTTTATGCATTAAAGCTAGCCATCTTTATTTTGTCTCTTTCTTTACTCCTTCCTTCTTTTTCTCCCTCCGTCTACTAATTAAAATGTATTATTGGCAGGAGACACATTTTGTAAACATCATCAGGGCTGTGTATTGTCATGGAAATCAATGGTGCTTCGATCTCCCTCATCAAATAGAATAATAATGTACAGTGCAGTAGGAAAAGTAGAACTCACTCTGGCTTTGTCCCCATCTGATCAATCTCGCTCTCTCTCTCTTTCTCTCTCTCTCTCTCTCTCTCTCTCATTCTGTCCTATCTTTCTGTCTGACCTCTCTGTGTCTCCCTGTCTCTCTATTTCTCTCTCTGCTTCTGTCCTTCCTCCCCCCTCCCTGTCATCCAGGGCTCTGCAGCGTGTGTTCGGTGGAAACCGGACCCTGATGCTGACCCGCTCCTCCTTCCCAGGTGTGGGGAAATATTCGGGTCACTGGCTGGGGGACAATGCTGCCAACTGGAACGACATCAAATGGGCCATCCCTGGCATGCTGGAGTTTGGCCTGTTTGGGGTTCCCTATGTGAGTAGTAAGCTTCAAAGATGGGACAATACTGTTTTGATTATGCCTTGTGTGAGTTTCCCTGTGGTACAACAGGAAAAACCTTTTCTACTTTTTCAGCCCAGTTGACAGAGCCAAGCAGGATTGTAAGAGCTATTTTTTTTTATTTCTACTTATTTTTAAAGAACAGCTTCTCAGTTGAGCAATAGTTTAAAAAAATCTGGTCATGAGTTCAGTCAACTGTTATCAAGAAAAGTGTCTTTCATAGTTTTGTGGCATAAACAGTTCTCAGCTTTTATATTGTCACGGCACACACACCAAACACAGAAATGATTGCAAAATATAAAGGGCTGCTGGCCAGGTTGCAAATTGCTTTAACATTGAACAGGGAAAATCTGATTATAGGTTGATTTCACTCAGTTTGAGTGAAATTAATGTCCCATTTTTGTTTGCTTTGGATTCTCCTTACGTTTGAGCAAAATCTCCAGGCACCCATGAGCTCCATGAGCATGCCAGTGTGACTCATCTTTCAGCAAGTAGCCATTGACCCTGGTGCATTTGACTTGTGGTTCAGGTTTGACAGGATGAATTACAGTACGGTTTACTTTCATTATCAATTCGTTTCATTTGCTACCTTAGTTAACAATAAGAGAGAAATGTCAAGTATATATTTTGGTAAACTTGGTATGAACAAGCTAACTAACTAACACTTCTATTACAAAAATATCTTGTTACAGATCTTAGAAAATCGGAAAGTTTTGCCATATAAAAGAGGTTTGAGATTCTAACTGAGTTGAAATTTAAGCGTAGAGACAGAGAGGCAGGCTAGACAGAGTGGGACTGTAATGAGATCCATTATGGGCTGGAAGAACATTGGTTCTGGATGCAGGAACAGAAACATTCAAAAACACAGATGCATGCAAACACACTGATAGACAGTACACACACAGACTTTGCACTGTGCACTTGCATGTGTCTGTACTTGCATGCACAGAGTGCAAACAGCGGTAAGAAAACGACGGGGGGTCAAACATACACACACACACACACGCACAAAGTCCTCCAGCTGTGCACGTCAGGCGGTCTCAGAGATGCCAACTGCATCCTGGTGGGACTGTGTCAAGCAGATGTTAGGTTTTTCCAATTCTTCAGTACACACACACACACATGCACATAGTGAGATAGAGAGAGAGAGAGAGAGAGAGAGAGAGAGAGAGAGAGAGTTAGCAGGGGAAATGGGATTTGGATCGATTCCCTCCCATTGAGTCTGTTGTAAAATGTGGCCGGTAGTAAACAATAGCAAGCAAGCAGTCTCTGTGGACTGGCCTTTGACTGAAGTCTCTTTCTTGGACTCCATTGTGCAATTAATGGAAATAAAGATCACTGTCCACATCTGCTGCCTGCCAATAAATCCTGATTGAATTGAACCGACAACAAGAAGTTATCACGTAAGCCCCTGCTTTTTACCCAATGCTCACTGCTCCATCCTGGAGATTTGTTGACCTGAAAATTTAAGTATTTGTTTTCTTTCTTCAGGAATGGTCTGACTGATAGCCATTCATGACAGAATTTGATTTTATTAGATTTTATTAGATTCTTATTTTTTTGTTTGTCCTCACAATATTTGAGAGAGAATACATAAATATGCTGCAGTCCATTGCTCTGTTCTTTTTCTTTTGTAGTGTTTCAGTGTGTGGATGAATCAATCTCTGCTTGCATCTTGTATGCATCAATGTACTTGCCTTTTCTTTCTTTTTTTACGGAATGGGACCCAAAAACATGTCTTTTTTCTTGAAGGTCAGATGACATGTCAATTGGATGGTTCCATTAGACTAAATTTAACATTTTAGCCATGGGGTGGAAAAAAGGTTTAACAGCTATAGGTTTTGGGTAAATGTCAACCTGTCCTCCCTCATCCTGTATTTTCATTTGTTTTCAGATCGGAGCTGACATCTGTGGTTTCTTTGACGACTCCAGTGAGGAGTTGTGTCGTCGCTGGATGCAGGTGGGAGCTTTCTATCCCTTCAGCCGGAACCACAACGCCCAGGGCTACAAGGTACTGTCGAGGCATTCATGCTACATCTCTTATATGAGACTGTCAAGCTTAGAGTTACGTATCACACAGCCACCGCATGGTCTAAAGTGCTGCAGGGTCTACATTTCATATCTGCACATTGTGGGGTTTACATAAAATTGTATGTGTTGTGACTTACATGCTCAAAGTGGTAAAGAACAGGAGGTTCATACAGTATCCACATAGCTTCGCAGGACTTGTAGAATTGGTACCTGCGGGGATAAAGTAGTGTTATAATGTTGAAAAGGGAACACATTCATAGGCGATTGACAGTGGGAACGCTAGCAGCTGAACATCAAGACTCAGAACGGCCGCAGTGGGCACTGAAACATCTGAACCAAGTGAAACATAGCTAAAAGTAGCTAAATGAGCATCAGCAAACTGATACTAGTCACGGATGTTGAGATTTTACACTTCAGTATAGGATTGTTAAACTACCAGAACATAACATATGCCATTTGGTGGACACTCCGCCAAAGTGCCTTTAAATATCATGAATGCACACAGTTTGAGCACTGGATGGCCCCAATAGGCAGCAAACCCCGAACTCTGGCGGTGTTATTGCCATTCTTCTACCCAGACACAGGACTGCTGCTCCTGTTCACTCCAGTTGTGATTCTGGTTCCATGTGTAGGACATGATGTCTCGTCTCATGGCTCATAACGCCTGAGCAGAACCTCTAATAAAGTATCACCCAGTTCGGTGTGACAAACCGTACGATGATGAGTTCACCAGAAAAGTGCTGATCAGTTAAATTCAGGTGTTTTCACACCTTTTCTAATCTATCTGAAGTTCAGATCCTGCAGCGCTCACACTGACAAGAATTCTCAACTCTGTTAATGATGCTAATGATTATTCTTTCTCATAGATCAAAAAGCAGTTTAATTACTAGCCTTGCATTTTATCAGTCATGTATTATTGACATTTCTTTTATTTGTAACTCAAACAAGCGTACTATCAATGTATTGAATGCTGAATGTCAAATTAGTAGTCTTGTGTCATGAATGGATGATCAGTGTTTATACTCTGATGCCTTTCTATGTCTCGAGGTCTTACTGACAATGCTTACCAAGCTATTATTGCAGACGAACACAAATAACTTGGAAGGAAAATCTGTCCCTAGCATTGAACAGCGTGAAAATGGATGCTCTCACAATATTTGTTGTGTGACATTTCCCTGCTCATCATCACTGCTGCAAAAATAGCACAGTGCTGGTTGGGAGGGAGGTGTTGGGGGGGTGAGACAGAGAGAGGGTGGGGTGGGGGTGGGGGGTATTTGCTGGAGGACAGGGACATGATGATGATGAATTTGAAGTACGATTTCCACTAAACGAGACAGCTAATGTGTGACCTTTGCTTTGCCCTAATCATGGCTCTCATCACAGGGCCATGCAGGCCATAGTCCGCGTACACACACACACACACACACACACACACACACAGTTCTCATCACACTCTCAGAGGTGCCGAGGGCATAAATGATTAGCCAGATGAGAGGAGCAGGGCCTTTTAGCAGCTAATCACCCTCTCACACTCCACTATCATAGGATTTAAATCATACTTCTTCTCTGTCTCTCTCTCACTCTCACTTTTCCTCTTTATTTCTTACTCGAACTTTCTCTCTCTCTCTCTCTCTCTCTCTCTCTCTCTCTCTCTCGCTCTCTCTCCCTCTCTCTTAATGTCTATCAAAGTATCATTCTGTTCTAGATCTGCACTTTTTTTTTTTTACATTTTCTCCTTCAGTTTCTCAGTCAGCTAGTTTCTTGCTGATCATCTATTTTGTGTTTTTACTGGGACGTCTATGTATTTCTTTCTCTCTTCTCTCTGTTCCTTTTTATTTCTTCCTCTTGCTCTTTTTTTCTCTTTAGGGATGGATCCTGATCATTCATTGGAATACATTTAATGTCAAAAAAAGTCTCATTTTATGTATTTATTCAGATTTTCAACCACTCTTCCTTTGAATGTGTTTCCTGTTGTTATCTCCTTTTAGTGCATAAATAGTCATATAAATAGTCATTTCCCTCTCCTCCCTTTATTTTCCTCTCTGCTTCTGTCCCTTTTTCCTCACCCCTCTATCTCATCCTCCACCCCTCTTTCCACCCCCTTCATCCCTCCACCTTCTCCGTTCCCTCATCATTCTCTCCTTCATCAACCCCATCTCTTTAATCCATCTCTCTGTCTCCAGCCGCAGGATCCAGCTACATTTGGCCCTGGCTCTAAGCTGGTAGAGAGCTCCAAACATTACCTGAACATCCGTTACACCCTGCTGCCTTACCTCTACACACTCTTCTACAGAGCCCACACCGCAGGAGAGACTGTTGTACGTCCTGTCATGCACGAGTAAGTCATTCAAAATGTTGTCAGTGCACTGTGAAACCTTCATACTGCCAGTTTAGCCTTTTTATTAGTAATTTATAGTATGATCTTATCTTAGACTAATGGAAAACATTTTTCACAGCCCTGACACCAAGTGAGACAACTGAAGATGCATTGTGAAATAGTCACATGGGCATCAACAGGAAAATTGAAAATTAACCAGTTTTTCTTGGTTAGGGGGAAGATTTTTTTTTTCATTGGATCTATAAAACATAATGTAGAAATGGATATTACTACTGGCCTTTAGCCTACTGCTGTTGCCTTTAACAGCTATTTGAGCAAAGCTATGCCTGCTTGTTTTGATCCAAATTGTGGTAATGATTATGGATGACAGTCAAATAGATTTGTCAAGAGTGCCTGATATCCTTAGGATCCCTCTATACATAAATAACAGAAACCGTGTGATGCTTAGGAAACTGACAGATTGAAGATGAAATCTAAAATAGTTTTTTATTTTTTTTCAAGGCTCATACACCAGGAGAGTATTGGCCTGTTATGACCATGAGGCATTTACTATCACACTGTAAGGAGAGATAGAGATTCTCTACAGGCTATTGTGCAGGTTTCCAACCTCCTAATAGAGTGTGTGTTAAAAATATGGATGTGGAGATTTGAGTGTGGGATGAGACCACGTTCCTGCATCCAATTTGGTAACTTCAGGTTTTAGTGGAAAAGTTAGGCTGTGACCAGTCATTTTTCTTGCCACCTTGTTAAATGTGAACATCTTGGAATTAGTATTATGAATTATGAATGATGAGGGTAGAAACAAGCAGTGGCAAAATAATATTTAGCACACATCTAGACATTGCCTCGAAGGTTGTTGTAGGACAATGTCATTACGCAGATGTGAGTTCACTAACCCTGAGCAAAGAAGGACATGTTGGTTTTACACAATGAATATGGTCTAGAATATATTTTTTGCAAGCCAGATCATAATGGAATAGATATCTAATTCATACTATGCTCCTCTCCCACTCTCCCCAGGTTCTACTCTGACAGTGCCACCTGGTCAGTGGACCGCCAGTTCCTCTGGGGAAAACACCTGCTCATCACACCTGTACTGGACCCGGTCAGTGGACACATACACACACACACACACACACACACACACACACACACACACACACACACACACACACACGCACATGCACATGCACATGCACAAAATGTAGATGTATAGACACATACATACCACACAGTATATACAAAAATATGCCTTGCAGATGAAGGCAGATGAGAGGATCAATTACACATGCACTCTCACACACAAACACTCACGCAATCGCACACACACACACACACACACACACACACACACACACACTGACCTCCGCTGGGAGAACATGACATGGGATTTACTTTCTTTCTTGCCCTCCCCTCCTCTCATCCCTCTTTCTTCTCTCTTTCATATCCTCCTTCTTTTCTCTCAGCTCTAATGAGAGCACTGACCTCATTACTGGCAGATTAGAAGTGTAGATAGAAGTGTGTATGTGTGTGTTTGTGCATGCTTTTCTGAGTGTGTGTGTGTGTGTGTGTGTGTGTGTGTGTGTGCCTGTGTGTGTGTGTGTGTGTGTGTGTGTGTGTGTGTGTGTGTGTTTGTGTGTGCCTGTGTGCGTGTGTGTGTGTGTTTGTAAATGTGCGTGCCTGTACGTGCGTGTGCATGTGTGCATACGCAGAGATTGCGGTCATGTCAAAGTGGCCTGATTAATAAGCAATTTAGCATGGTCTCTCGCGAATTACAGAATAGCGGAAAGCGAATTGGATTCAAAGTGGGGCCGGGGATGAAGTAACTTCAATCAGTGTGATTGTGAAAAAGTTTCTAATACAAGAAGTGGAGGGTTTGTGGCTGCGGTGCCTCAGAGTTTATGCTCTCCTGAGGGTGGGGGAGAGGTCAAGTAGGTAGTTTCACACTGACGTACTGAACAGAGCTGAAACCTAGAAAGTAGAATCATGAGGAGGCCATGTTGCTACATACAGTCAGAATTGAGTTGACACATGCAAAAGACACCCTCTGTCACCCATTGACATCTACAGTCAGGGTGCGTTTGAGCAATGCAAGATTGTGTTTGTCATCTAACCCTACCTCCCTTTAACTTCCATTTTGCTCTTGTCTCACATATTTCTTTCTTTTATGTTAGGCCTCATATTTGTCCCTGGTACGGATGCAAATAACATCAAAGAAATACATGGAACTCACAAGAGACATCCTCACTTTGTTCTTTCTGTAAAATGTCTGAAAACACTGCTGAATAGTATTATCATATCAATTTTGAATGATTCTCCTGCTATTTTGATCTTGGCCCCCAAATAGGACTCTGATTGTCTTGACTGGATTCAAAGTGCCTTTGGGATGCATGGGCCTTGACATGGGCTCAACTGGGCCTGGTATTGGTCTGTTGTGATATTGACTCCAGCTCCCTGGTCTTTCAAGGGCAGGATGCTGCTGACTCACACTGGATATGTGTTGTACTGCTATTTCTGATTAGCAATGGCAGTAAGTGTCTGCTCCCTGCTCCATTGATTATTTCCATGTGACAGATCAGATGAGACTGAATATGCAGCCTTTATGGTCACATGGTGTTGGTGAGCTGTGGGTAGGCACTGAGGACAGAGCGCCTACTATCGGTCACAGGTACACCAAGCTGTTAATCTGTGAAGACAGTATCAAGTATTTGAATAGGGTCACAGGCTGGTCGATAACAACCTTTCACAGCCTACCTCCACTTACCTTCTTCTTTATTCTCATCTCTCTCTCTCTCTATTTCTCTCTCTCTCTTCCTATCTTCCTCTATCTGTCTATCACTCTGTCTTTCTGCCTGTCTCTCTCTTTCTCTAATGATGCTCTGGCTCTATCTTTCAGATCGCTTTAACCTTGATCTCTGTGATAAACTAGGGAGATCTCTCTCTCTCTCTCTCTCTCTCTCTCTCTCTCTCAGAGTCATCCCCTCTGGTCTTCCTCCATGCCTCCGCGCTTTTTTTTTCCCATTACTCTCTTTTCTTTTTTCTCCCTCATCCCTTCATCAAACGTTGGCTCCCTTATCTCATCTGCATTCTCTTAATCAGCTGCACTCAACTCACCCTTGTGATCTTGTCTCATTTAAATCCATCTCTCTCTCTCTCTCTCTCCCTCTGCCCCTCCTATCTACCTTACCTACCATCTGATCATCCTGCCAGTATGAATCTTTAGTCCACCTGATCAAATCTTACCTTATGGCTAACAGAGCCTCAGTACTCTAAATGAGGATACAGGCCCCATGCCTTGTCCCTCTCAATCACAGTTAGCAGCCATGCTAACTCCTGCAGTCCCTCCCCATTAGTCAGTGGGGTGAGTGATAGCCGCCGGGAGCAAATCAGACACCAGAAAACGAGGTATAGGGGGAGCATCCATTCCCCCAGGCTGTCATCCCACAGGCTGTGCAGCGGTTGTGACAGGTGATCTGGCTCAAACTGTGGATGACGTCCCAGAAGAGGACATCAACAGTCATTTAAATTGGTTCAACAGGCCGTCACGACAACACATTTTAATTGGCGTTTCACTCTGTATAGTGTTCTACATTTACTTTTTTTGCTGTTTGCTGTTCATCTTTCCTCTTGTTTGCCTTTGTCTTGTTTCTCCTTTGTTTCCTCTTCTCTTACTCATTTATTTTCTATTATTTTCCTGGCCTCCTGTCATCCCTCTCTCTTGTTCCTAATGACAGGCCTCTGAGGGCCATAAAATAGGACATGCTGCTGAAATGGACAGAGAGAGAGAGAGAGAGAGAGAGAGAGAGAGAGAGAGAGAGAGAGAGAGAGAGAGAGAGAGAGAGAGAGAGAGAGAGAGAGAGAGAGAGCTTCCAGCGGCGAGATTGGGAGCGAGTGTTGGTGTCAGCGGTGCCTTTGACGGACGGCCATGGCCTACACAGATGACATATTTCACTATTTGGTCTTTTTGAAAAAGACTTGTAGTTCACTCTTTCTCTCTATGTCCTCTCATCTCACTCTCTGTTCTGTCCTGTCAGAAAGAGCAGAGGAGTGACAGCGCTATCAAAGACCTGGCGCTCTGCTATTGATTGCTCCTGTCTGTCCACCACCTTAAGCCATCAAAGGCTGTCACCTATCGGTCGCCGCTTGATGCTGTCTTTTCCATCATCTCTTGCATCATAGCAGTGTCAACTGACATGTCACAAGGGCTTTGTGGAAACTTTATATAAAATGATAGGCAGTTCAGAAATAACTTTTTTTTATGTGTTGAATTTTTTTTTCTTTCTCTGTGTGAATATTCTATTAATTTTAAGTTTTGATGATACATCACAAAGGGAAATATCCATGTTGCCCTTTTGTAGCTTGTCTCCTCATGTTTAGGCTTGTAAGATTAAAAGTGTCAGGATGGGTGCAGAGAGTTAAGGTAGGTGTTATGGGCTGCAAACATGGATCAACTGACCGGCTTTAACACAGACGCCAATGATGACCCAAAATTAAAAGCTGACAACTTGCTCTTTTGCCTCATTCATCCTTTCATGACTAATCTGCTTTAGAAATCATCAGTTTAAAAAAAATACCAAATTTAGGTCGCTGTTCAAACACTTAAACACCTGAAAAAATTCCTATATTGTGGTTGTTTTCTGCAGGGGGTGGACAGGGTGAGAGCGTATATCCCAGACGCTGTGTGGTATGACTATGAGACGGTAAGACTATTTCCTGCTCTAAAACTGCTCCCTGTGAATCCACTTTGCATGTTTCATATCACACTTATTAGAAATTGTCTCAGTATCACACTGATGATGATTGTTATTACCATTATGATTATTGTTGTTGCTGTTGTCCCTTTCTGTGCATACTTACATCGATAGACATTTTCTTCTTTTGTCATGGAATACTGATAATACGTGTGAGCAAACTTGATTTGTATTGCTAATTGTGTTCCAATATCTGGATGATCTGTCATAGCTGTATGCAAGAGAAGTATGTTTGATTTAGAGACCAGGCTGTTGAAGCTTCATGAGGTTGAACACCTAACTGTCCAGTATAGCTGCTGCTGTCCAGGGTGATCAGAGGTTACTGTTGGCGGTACGCAAGTTGACACAGTGTCCTCTCCATGTGTCATTTTGTCTGCTCTATGATAGAAATGCCTGCTGTGATGTAGAAAGTGTTTATGTGGGGGAGGAGGGGCGCCCAAAACAAAAATGTTTCGCCGCGGCTTATCACTATTATGTCACGCCTATGATATTAACACATACACACACAACATGTATCACATGAAAGCCTTTGCCTCGAGTTCTTTGTTTGAGACAGAGAGACGAGAGAGATAAGACAGAGCGAGAGTGAGGACAAAGATAGAGCGAATGAGGGGACAGAGAAGAGAAGAGAGGGACTATCTCCCTGACAGAGAGATAAAAGAGGTGTTGAGTTCCTTTGGGACCTTATTTGGGCGTCACAGTGGCAGTGTAAAGCGCCCGCTGATCTGATGAATGATTAGATTGGCTGTCTTGCCGCCGGCCCTTGTCCTGGTTGGTCCCGTGTGATTATCTGGGCGGGGGGATGGGAGGAAAGAGGAGGAGGGGAGAGAAAATGACCAAGAAAAAAACAAGTTAGAGGGGAAAGAAACAACAAGAAAAAAAAACAGATTAGAGGGGATGAAGGAGAGGAAAATGAGGGGTGCGGAAAGGAAAGGAGGGAGGGAAAAGAGGAGTGAAAAGGAGGACAGGAGGGGAACATGGAGACATGGAGAGGTGAGAAGAGAAGAGAGGAGGAAATGGGGGATAAAAAGTATGTAGAGGAGTGGGGAGATGGGAGGATTGGCCGACAGGGGTGGAGAGAAGAGGAGAGCAGTAGGATAGAGGAGACCTCCTTAAGGCAGACAATGAGGGGGTGATAAGATCTGAAATTGCTTATAGACGCTCCAGTAACTCCAGCCCACACACACGCCCATACTCTACTGTACTGCATAGAATGGGACACACACACACACACACACACACACCCACACACACACACAGAGATACACACACAAAATGGGAATAGAGGGAAAAGGATAAAAACAGAATTAGAGCACCACAAGAGAGAATAGGAGGAGGTGTAGAAGAAGGGAGGGAGAAGGAGAATGGAGAGAGTTTTAAATTGTCTTAGGCTGGTCTGAGGATTCAGTCCGCAGGGGTTCAGAAATTAACTGGGCTCTTTCTAGGCCCGCAGAGGTATGAAAGTGGAGGGGGGGGGTAATTTGTCTATTCTTCCAAAATATTAAATAAATGCTTATTATAGGATCAGAACAGTCACACTTTATATAGTTATAATGTGAAAAATTAAGTCCTTCTCAAGTGACCCAATCACTCCATTTCATTTTCTAAAGTTTCTTGAAAACCTTTCAAAAACCTCTCAAGTATTATTGTTTCCATTGTTCACAATACGGCTTGTGTGTGCAGAAAGGGAATCAGTGCCTAGTTGCAAGGATGCACCAGCTGCTCAGGCAATATACTGCATTGCAAACCAACTATTTGCTTTTAAAGAATGTGTAAAGAATGTCAACTTATTAAATCAAGTCAAGTCAGGTCAACTTTATTTATAGAGCGCTTTAACACAAAACAAGTTTGTTCCACAGTGCTTTACAGTGCTTGCACTTGTTAAAAGTGCTGTACAGAACAGAGACAGGTAAGGAGAATGCAGACAAAGCATACAGTCACGCATAACAAGACTGTATTGCAGGCTTTGGGGTTCAGATTTATTATAATGAAACCATTACCTACCTTTTAGCACAAAAGTCAAGCTGTATTGTGCAGATGGAAATTTCACACCAGTCCAGGGCCAGTATTTTCCGGTCCGGGCTAGTGTAAAATTATCACCGCTATCCAAATCTCGAAAGGGGGCAAAATGGAGATTGTCTCTCCCACAGACCATCAATTTTTATCCCTCTGCACATGGGGGGAGGTGGGAGAACTTAGGGTCAGTTAATAGATTTTGTTTTCCCAACGTATTTCCAGATGGAGCGAGTCACAGCCCGCGGACAGCATGTTGATATGCATCTGCCGGGAGATAAGCTGGGTTTACACATCAGAGGTGGAGCTATTCTCCCCACACAGAGACCTGCTGTCACCACCACAGAGAGGTACATACACACAGTTACCACACCGGTGCATGTAGAAAGAACATACACTTAAAGACAAGCAGTCACACACACACAAACACATAAACATACATTACACACACAAAGCTGTGTCTCCTCTCCTGATTCATGTGCGCTTGTTTGCACAGATGTCTTTAGGAATTCTTTGATTCTTTGATTTCTTTGATTATCTGTGTGTGTGTGTGTGTCGTTATGTTTTTCTAGTCGGCGTAACCCCATGGGTTTGATCGTTGCTCTTGACGACAACCAGCAGGCAGCTGGGGAGCTATTCTGGGATGATGGAGATTCCCGAGGTATTGTTGCTTTTCTCACTTTGTGTGTGTGTGTGTGTGTGAGAGAGAGAGAGAGAGAGAGAGAGAGAGAGAGAGAGAGAGTCGTCTGCATCCTGTTATCACCTCTCATTATAGGCTTTCTTTTATGAGCCTTGAATTGAAGTTCTTATCTGGTGGAGCACAGACAACATCACAGTCAAACATGATCTTTTCAGACGCTGGTGTTCAGCTCGCACAAATTAACAGGTGAAGGTCACTCACCCTACTGTGTGACTGTAAACATCAATTGTGTCATTCTCATTGCATTTCAAACATGGCAATATCATGACTTTGAACATGATCTCACTAGAGAGAATGAAAAGAAGGAAGGATGGAAGTAAGAAAGAAAGAAAGAAAGAAAGAAAGAGACAAAGAAACCACAATGACAAAGAAATGTAAGAAGAAAATGAAAGAAAAGAAAGAAGGAAGGAAAGAGTAAATTGAAAATGAAGTGAAAAGAACAGAATGGACATTTGTTTGATGGCTCCTCTTCTTTCTTCTTTTTACAGAAACAGTTGAAACTGGCACCCACATGCACTACAACTTCTCTGTTGTCTATGTAAGTTTCCCCCTACACACATCTACAGCATCTGTCAAATCCTGCCCACACAATCCTTGTGATCTGGACTCAGGAGTCCCAAACCACGAGAGACCGTAGACTTCTCCAGTCCAGAACAGCGGCTGCATTGCACCAAGCATGATTGATCCGTGTTACCCAGCGGTAGCTTTGTTGGTTCAAGTATCCCATGTTCCCGCTTCACACAGCCCTGCGGATCGCCTTGCATGTTTAATGCATGTTAGGCATGTTCTTCCTGTGTGTTAGTATCACAGTGTGCTGGCTGTTAAGACAGGAAATCTATTAGGAAACAGCTGTTGGATTGATGGGATCTGGGAGTACAGTAAGTCTAACACATTTGAGAGCTTCACTCAGCATACGCGATCACAGCAAATGTTGGAATTCATGACTGCTGCACATTGGAGCCAACTTTTAAGTGAGTTAAAGCTGTTTTTGCTGTTGACTCATTTATAGTGTAATACAGATTTCACATCAGTATATGAATATGAACCAAAAGAAGATCAGACAATGCATGTGACCAAACACACAGAAAGACAAAATGAGAAAAAAATAATAAATAATGAACTTGCTGCATATTCACAATTTAGTGATGGGTCTTTATTTTTCACATTAGCTGGTTTAAGGAATACAATACTATTTTTTAAATAAAAAATAAAACCTAAATAAAAAAAAAGGAAATCCCCGATCGTAGTGACTGAAATAATAGGCAACCACAGCAAGTTATTATCCATGCTGCTTTATAATAAAAGTAAAACAATAATAGTTTAATACTTGCAATATTTTCTCAGAAATTTGAACTGGAATTGAATGTCATCCATAAATGCAATCTAAACATGACATCTGAGTGACAGATGATAAGAAATGCTGACCATTTTTTTTTGCTAGTGCGTCCGTAAGTAAAGTACTTGAATGCAAAGTAGATTTCTCAGTTTTTTTTTATTTCATACTTTCACATACATTTTTACAAATTTGTTTTCCCTTTGACAGGATAGAGTCTTTGCATAGACTAAAAATCCTTAATAAATGCGTTTTGAAATAACTTGATAGCACAACAAAATGTGCAAAATGTCAATGGGTCTGAATACTCGCATAAACTTGCAAAGCACTGTATGTGTTAGAACTTCAATAGTGAATTCAAACAAAGCATTTAAATTGTGTATCCATCTTTGTAGGGAGTGCTGTTTTTGGAGATCACCAAAGCTGGCTTCACCGACCCAAACAACCTTATGTTTGAGAACATTACAGTCCTCGGGGTGTCACATCCTCCCGCGTCCGTCACTGTGACACAGAGCAACATCACCACCACACTGGCTGCTGCCAACACAAGCTACGACCCAGACAAGAAGGTAAACACACACACACACACACACACACACACACGCACAACAACCATGAGTTCCTTTTATGTGAAGGGCAATTGGCTTTATAGCTAGAAGTCATTAAAACATTGTGCAAAGGACACACTATAACAGGTGCAATACACATAAACTTATAAAATTCAGCAACCTTCATGCTTGTCTGTGGGATGGGCGCGGAACAGCCACAATCAGTATTTCCTTTTAGTTCTAGTACACATATATTGTTACATATTTTATCTCCAATTTGTTTGGAAAATCCTGCTGTACTGATACAGGATAGGTGCAGGATGGGGTGATTTCTATAATGACTCCCTTTGTAGGCTTCTGTCATTTGTTTCAATGAGACCATGAATGAGACCATTACTGTATGTTTCAAGGTTAGCCTCTAAGTGTAAGAAATGATAACGATTTACATTGGGGTCAGGATGGTAACAGGAGGTTTTGTGTGTGAGAGTGAGAGAGAGACACAGAGAGAGAGAGAGAGAGAGAGACTCTAAGTAAGAGATATGACACTACAGTGACTGCCCAGGGTTATGAGCAAGAGGCAAGAGTCTATAAAGTGTCAAAAGGTTCTGTTAAGTAATACTATAGAGTTCCTGTGTGTGTGTGTGTGTGTGTGTGTGTGTGTGTGTGTGTGTGTGTGTGTGTGTGTGTGTGTGTGTGTGTGTGTGTGTGTGTGTGTGTGTGTTCATATACCTGTGCTCGTGTTTGTGTTTGTGTAGATCCTCAAGGTCTGTCTGGTCACACACACAAGCACGCATTCATCAAATGACTCTCGGCGGTAATCATTTCCTCGGGGTGAAGGGTAAATGTGCTGTTAAACCTAAACACTGGCTTGTCATGTCCATCAGTCTTAGTATGCCGAGTCTAACTGGGCCTTGAATGTAGTTTTCAACAACCATTACTTCCTTATACAGTAAAATAGCACTGCACTATAAAATACACGTTATATTGACTCCCTGTATTGTGTTTTATTCCTCAAACACAATTGTGTTGTTTCCGTTTACTGTTTCCTGCTTTATATGAAGCTTGACTGCTCTCTAGATTGTTCTCATTGTGTAAAGTGCCCTCTCTCCCTTTCCTCTCAAAAACCTCCCTCTCCTTTCCCTGTGCCCTCTCCTTTTTTCCTTCATTCCTCCATTCCTTCCTTCCTTCCTTCCACCTTCCCTCTCTCTTTCCATCTATGTTCTCTCCCCTCCCTCTTTTCTCCCGCTTCTCCCTCATTCTCCCCTCTTCCCTCCCTCTCTTGCATTGCTTTATCCCTCCATCCTCTTTTTCTCTACCTATCCATCCTGCCTCCTCACTCTGCCTCCTCCCTGCCTCCTTCCATCCTCCCCCACACTTCCTTCCCCTCACTAACCCCACACTCGCTAAATCCTCTTCCATTCCTCCCCCACCCTCAACTCTTCCTCTCTTCCCCCTCGCTCTCCCTATCTCCCTTTACTTCCCTCCCTCGCTTCCCCATCTCTTCTACCCCCCCCAGGTTCTCTTCCTACGCGGCCTCTCCCTGTACCTGGGACAAACCATCATGATAAAGGTGGCAGAACACCAGCGCTTCGACTGCCATCCCGAGGAGGATGCGGACGGGGCTAAGTGCCAGGCCAGAGGCTGCTTGTGGTGGGAGGTGAGGGGTTGACACAGATACTGCACACGTGCACGTACAACAATGAATGCATGCATACGCAGAGGTGAGCATGCAAAGACATGCAGACAGTATTTGCTCATACTTCGGGTGGTCTTGGTTTTGAGCTGGTCCTGTAAAATGTCTTTCACATGCATTCATCCATCCTATGATTCACTTCTTTCATTTTTTTTTAAATATTTTTTTATTGTCATCATAGCATTGCACTTGTATGCACATGTATACTGTGTATTTGTGTATGTATATATATACAGTATATATGCACATGGGTATGTATGTATATAGATACACACACATCTACACATCTACACATACTGTACCTACATTTACCCATACCCTTGCTTGCTGTATGCAAGCACGCAAATAAAAATAAATTCAACAAATTCAACATATGTACTGTATGCATATGTACATAGCATATACACTATATGTTTAGTGTAGTTAATCCATTTGTTCCACTTCTTTTCATATTGGCTCAAGCAACTCCTAATCTTATGTGTTATTGACCCCCATACCATGAATTTGCTCCACCAACATCTTCCATTTATACATGTCACTATATTTTCTTTCATTTATGATTCCTTTATTCACACATCTTTCCATCCACCCATCCATCATTTTTATATTCAATCAGTGAACAGACACAAAGAAAACACACCTTTTATGGAAAGAGTGTCAGACAGCCAGAATAGTCCTACTCTCTTTCCTTCTCTCCCCATGCAGTCCCCCGGTATCGGTGTGCCGTATTGCTTCTATCCTCACGACTATGGATACATTGCTACCACGGTTACCGAGTCTGACTCGGGCATGACCTTTGATATCACTAGGAACAAGAAGTACGTAAGCAGTGGGCGCCCAGATTCACCTGACATTGACACACTCCGCGTGGAGATCCGTTACCACAGCGGAGAAATGCTGCAGTTCAAGGTGTGTGTGTATGCTGTTTTGTGTTAGCATTGGTGCATGCTGTCGACTTCTTTTTTCTCAGCATCTCTCCCTCTCCCTCTCCCACTCCTCTCTCTTTTTTTTTCCTCTCCCCCTTTCTCTCTTTCTCCTTCCCTGTTTCTCCCCTCCGTTCCTTTCATCCTCAATCACCATCTTCCCCTCCCTGTCTAGATCTGGGACCCGGCCACAAGGCGTTATGAGGTTCCGGTGCCGCTGTCCACCCCCGCCACTCCTGAGACAGATGAGAACAAGAGACTCTACAGGGTCCTCATCACCAAGAAGCCCTTTGGCATCCAGGTCATAAGGAAGAGCACAGGAACCAGGATGTGAGTAGTTTCTGGCCTGGTGGTCCAGTGGGCTGAGGTAGCTCTTCTGTGTGCAAGACTTTGCAAGGTTGAGTCTTGTTTTATGGGCTATATCCCACTATTTTTCCCATCTGTGTCATTGTATCCGGTGAGCAAAATGTGTATGTATTGCATGCTAAATTTTATTTTCACAAGCAGGGTGCAATCCCTTCTCATGGACCCTTAAATTGGGCCCTTTAGGGTGGTGGTTCACTAGGCAATTTCAGGGCGATATAGATGCTCCCATTAACAAGCAATAAAGTGGGGAGACAGGATAAAAAATTCAATTCAACTATTTTCTGGCAAGAACTTTTTCCTATGAGATTAAAGTAACAATGCTGAGTCAACTCCACTGACACTGTTACCCAATCAGATATGCTCAAAAAAGTTGCCCTGTGTATCAGTGCCTAAAGTAATTTCCTCTTGTTCAGCAGTCACGCAATGATGATGTCATATGAAGCGGTAGAGCGCTGGAGCGTCTAGTCACAACACATCTTTGAGCGAGCGTGACGTTAAGTTTTACAGTTAGGCCTTCCACATTTTTTAGAAGTGTCACTTGGAATTTTCCTAATTAAAATTTATGATGTTTAGAGAAGGGATGCCTGCAGTTCCTATGAGTTATTATGCTTATTTATGTCAAAGCTATCGCAGATAAGCAAATAACTCCCTCTGACGATAATTCTCTCTCTCTCTCTTTCTCTCTCTCTCTCTCTCTCTCTCTCTCTCTCTCTCTCTCATCCATTTAATCCTCTCTGTCTCTTCTCTCAGCTGGGACTCCTCTATGCCAGGTTTTACCTTCTCCGACATGTTCATCCAAGTGTCTACTCGGCTGTCATCAGAGTATGTGTATGGCTTTGGAGAGACGGAGCATCCCACCTACAGACACGACCTCAACTACCACACTTGGGGCATGTTCTCCAAGGACCAGCCTCCCGGTGTAAGTGACACACTAAAACACAAACAGGCACACACATGCACAGATGCTCAAATGCAAAAATTAACACACATTTATACACCGGTTTGCTTATCAGAGTTCATCTTTATTTCCCACTGCTGTTTTTGATGCATAGCTGACTAGTTCATCATCTACTGGAAAATAATGATTTCACAGGGAATGATCCCCATGGACAAAATTGGAGCGATTGGAAGTACAAAGCAAATAATAATCCATTGTTTATAACAGCAACAGATTATGTTTCTGTTTTTTGTTTTTTTTGCTAGCATTAGAATGTGCTGTCAGAACCAATTTGATAGTTGTGATGACACATATATATCAAACAGAAAATCCCGCACTGAGCGTCTTTAACAGCATACCCTCTAACAGCTGCGGAGGTGACTTGTAAACAACCTTCCCACACAGTATGTAAACCTGTCTTTCTCACATTCATGTCACTTTGATGTGGCGCTGTTGATATGAATGGTGGTTTTAGAGTGTCATCGTGTTTTCCCTAGCCGTGTCGGGGCCAGACAGGATGAGGTTTCCACTCGCATCAGCATTATCAGGCCTAATTGCTGAGCTGTCAAGACAACTCCACAGGGTTCAGACGTATGTTACAGGCCCCCTCTGTGAGAGAGGGGGGGAACGGAGGGAAAAAGGAGGCAAAGGGAAGGTGGAAGAAATCGAGAATGTGAAAGAGAAGAGAAGAGATTAGAGAAGTGAAAGGTAGTCAGTTTCAGACAGAAAGAGAGCGTGTGTAGGTGTGTCCATGCATGTGTGTCAGAGAGAGAGAGAAAGAGAGAGAGTCACAAGAAAGAGTGACAGAGAGAGACCATGCGAGTGCTGTCATTGCCTGTCACTCTTTGTTAGCAGACAAGCTAATGACCTTTCTCCTTCCTGACTCAGGCCATAACACCATGTAGCAGGGCCACGAGGACATGCACACACACGTGCCCAGAAAGAGAAACACGCGCACCTACAAACACAAAAAAGTCACAGACACAGGGTCGTTCCTCAGAGCCATTATATTACACTTTAAGACCTTCCTATGTGCTAGAAGTGCAGGAGGCTGATGGGCTGTGACATGCCCATGCCTTCTCCTCACAGAACGGTGACAGGCAAAAGTGGCTGATTTCCTGTCCCCTGCCATCTCTCTATCTGTTCCCCCTCTCCCCATCTGTCAGGCTCCATCTTCATCTAAACACTCAGGACAACTGTGGGACCCTCTTAGCAGTTACAGGGAGCACTCATACAGCCTTGCATAATTACTGAAGCACATGCTGTACATACCGAAAATGAATGCAAACCAATGCAAATGTAAGTCTGCAATAGACAGATGTGCATTTACGCGTGATAAAGGGTGCATGCTATGTTGTTTTGTTCGAAAAAAAAAAAAAATCTACATAATGGCTCCAAACCATAAGCTTTTTGATAAAGCGCATAAAGCTGTGCTCTATGAGATGAGTGTGGTAGCAAATGATATGTTCTTTTGTCCTGATTATTCTGTACATTACATTGAAGAAAATGCTTCAGACAGTACACATGAATTTCTGTTGAGGTGATGATACATGCAGGAATGTTCTTCCCTGCTTATGGGAACATGATGTTGATGTTGACAGTGCTTGGAGCAAGCCCATGGTACATAGCAGCATCGCTGTCATACCCATAAACACAGGGGGGATGCCCTCTCAGGTGTAAATACAATGCTCACAAAGAAATGACAGTGGCGAATAACACCTTTAAAAAGGTGTTATTCGTAACAGTGTTGAATATCGATTATCATTGTATGCCGACGACTTGTTGCTATACGTGACTGATCCTGCATCTTGTCTTCTGGGTATTCTGTCCATTCTGGATACTTTCAGTTCTTTTTCAGAATATAAACTAAATCTTCAAAAGAGTGCATGTTACCCCATTAATGCAGCAGCTTTGCGACTCCAGCAAGCTGACTTGCCCTTTAACATCACTCGTTCTGGATTTAAGTACTTAGCTTACTTTCAAGATGCAACGAAGAGGGATTGTTTCAGAGATATATAACAACATTCTGGATCTTCTGCGATCAGTCCAACTCTAGAACAAGGGCTGCTTGGGAGGGAGAGCTGGGACTTCAACTTAGTGAGGAGTGGTGGGAGGAAGTTGCAGATGGGCTATGTATTGTCTCGTCGTGTGCTCGTCTTGCACTCATTCAGTTTAAGGTTATACACAGGGTCCATTTTTCTAAATCAAGACTGTCTGAAATTTACCCTGAGGTGGAGGATAAATGTGATAGATGTTTGAACCCACATTGTCATTTGAGCCATATGTTTTTCTTCTGCTTTTGTTCAAGCCAACATAAATGCCTTGTGTGCTACTGTAAAGACCTCTCTCACCCCTTCTCCCTCTGTCTCTCTGCTGTAGTACAAGATGAATTGCTATGGAGTGCATCCCTTCCATATGGGCCTAGAGACCACTGCCCATGCTCACGGGGTGCTGCTGCTAAACAGCAATGCCATGGGTGAGAGGAACACACACACACACACACACACACACACACACACACACACTGTTTGAGATAAACCCTGAGTGATTTCCTTGATCCAAAACCTACAACAGAATGTTTTCTGCAACACACACACACACACACACACACACACACACACGCACACACACACACACACACACACACACACACACACACACACACACACAAATGCATATACATGTACACACAATCGCATATATGGCCACCCACCTACACACACAGACACAGTCACACACACAACTGCACTCCCTTACATATGCAATGCTACTGCATAAATGCATTTATGTATTGATGAGTGAGGCCATCTTCCATGTTTTGAGCATATGTCCTTTGACAGGTGGCCTTATATAAGGCCAACACTATGCAATGTGCACTTCTACTCCTTTGCACTTTTGCATACTTGCGTACTGAATATTTCACACACACGCACACACACACACACACACACACACACACACACATACATACATTTTGACCGCTCGAGACAGAGTGGAGTTATTCACCATATGCCTCCCTCCTGCTTAAACAACTCCACTACTAGAATAAAAATACAATATGTGGTGACCTGGTTTGTCTGACTTCCTCCATGAACAAAGATGACAGAAAAACCCATATATTACTAATGTGGTCTCACCAGAGTTAAAGGGTAACTTCGGTATTTTTCAACCTGGACCCTATTTTCCCAACTGCGGGTGTCTAAGTAACTAATGGGGAGAACAATTTTTGAAATTGGTCCAGTATTGAGCGAGATCGCTTCAGCCGGCAGCCGCGAAACAGGCTGCAATGTAATCCGACGAGGCAAATGCAAACCGTCAATGTACGTCCACTAAAAGTGCCACTGACAGGCTCAGATTGTTATTATAAGTGTCTGACAACATTATGGAAAGGACTCTATACAGAAATGAAACGCAGACGCAGTTGGGAAAGTAGGGTCCAGGTTGAAAAATACCGAAGTTACCCTTTAAGGTCAAATCACTTTCAATTTAATCTGTTCATAAAGTGGGTTTTCTTAAAGAACCAAAAAGTGAATTACTCATTTTCCTAGAGGGGTTCATATATCTTAGGTTGAATAAAATATTTTAGATTGGATGCACTTTTATTAACCAATAAATCACAATTCCATTGTATGTTTTGAACTGTCAAAATTAAAATGAATTAATCACAACCTTCTCACCATCTCATAATGCACTAAAGCAATAGTGCATTCCATTTTTCAGATTTATTTTTGCAGCCTGGCCACTGTTGTGTCTTTCACTGTCAGACTCTGTCTTGCTAAAACTTTCATTTCACCTGTTTTGCCACCTAAATATGGACTTATGATAAACATCAAACATTCAGTCTCCCAACTTTCCTGTAACGCTTATTTTTAGCACTCACATATGCATGTACTGCATGTGGTAAATACACACACACGCACACACACACACACATACACACACACACACACACAAACACACACACACACACACAAACACACACACACACACACACCTCTTCATACAAATTTTAAGGGAGCATAAATGTCTTATTCACTTTGTGTCTAGATGTGACATTCCAGCTCACTCCATCTATAACCTACCGAACTCTGGGAGGCATCCTGGATTTCTACATGGTCCTGGGACCTACCCCAGAGCTGGTGGTGCAGCAGTACACTGCAGTAAGTCTTCCTGTTTATATGTGTATGTGTGTGTGTGTGTGTGTGTGTGTGTATGTGTGTGTGTGTGTGTGTGCGTGTGTGTGTGTGCTTTGTGTCTGGCCCTGGGCCGCTGTTGATGGACTGTAGCAGCTGGGAGTTCCTCGCTTCATTGCGCTCTCTCATCTAGCCAATCTAAACACACACGCGCCCACAAACACACACACACACACACACGCACACATACACAATCAAACAAAACACTTTATGGACACCGTCCCCTTTTTCTGCGAAAAAAAAACAAACTTTTTCTGCGCTGAACTGTTCTCACTTCCTTGTTTGTTTTTCTTCCTAACAGCTGATTGGACGCCCTGTTCTACCTGCCTATTGGTCCCTTGGGTTCCAGCTCTGTCGCTATGGTTACGCCAACGACCAGGAGATAGCAGATCTATATAGAGACATGAGGGCAGCTGGTATACCCTATGTAAGTTCCTGGACAAAGAATGCCTAAGAACTCTGAAATCCAGATAAGGACAGCAAATGTTATGGTAAAAAAAAGGAAGCATTTTGTGGCTATAGAGACAAGTATTATTGTCAGCAACAGATTCAAACAGAGAGCTGCTATAAAAACCAAAAAAACTAGTAGTGTACACACATCTCATACATTCCCTCCAAATTTATAATCAGGTTTCAGTGAAGCAAATCTAAACATCTATTTTGTATTTTTGTAAGCCTGCCATGATGTTAGCCATGTCGGCTTTTAAATAATTGTCTGTCTCCACTGTCAACAGACTGTAAAATGGGAAGAATTAATAAGGCTGTGGAACAAATGGATCATGATAAATTCTTTCTGTCTATTGAGCCAAGCTTATTGGGATAAAGAAAATATCCGACCTCCTATATCACAACTGCATAGATATAATCTAGCTTAACCGACTCTTGCAGAATGCAGACATAGACTGTGTGCAGCTCATCCAATCAGAGGCAATCTAATATAACTCAATATAAATCCTAAACGGAGGTCCATGACCTCATGCCTGTGTCCGCTGTAGGGTTTCCTGTACAGAGACATAGATTTTATTGAGTTTTCCTCATCTAAGATAATGCAATCTGATAGCTACGTCTAGCGCACTATAGCATGTATGAAGAATGCACTCAATGGAATAGACTGAATTTAACCCAACCCAGTCTCTAAACATTGTCCACAATATATTTTACAGTATGCACACATTTGTTACATGGACTAAATTGAATAGAAGGAGACATGGAGATAGAGGATAGATGGAGACTCTGACTACATGGATTACATGGGATAGACCAAATTTAACCTAATGAAATCTGACCTCTAGTCTCATCTAAAATCTTTTGTCCATGATGGTTTCACAGTCTTCAGACATTTGCAATTTGTCCCAGAACCAATAATTATTTCTGGTAGGAAAATCTGCGGACCACAACTAAATAACATATTTGCCAAATGGGACAAAATAATGTAATTGAATCTTTATTCAAAGAGTTCTATAAGAGCGTCATCTCCGTCCACGGTGAGACATCCCATGATGATTGGAAACAGGTCAATACCCCCTCCTATTCAACATGCAAAAAAGAGCATTTAAATTTGCATCTATAATCAAGTGACCTCCCAGATATCACGCCAAGCCCTAACCTGCCAAGAGCTGAAGCCAAAGAAGAGTCCGCTTCACCAGCTGGTCCTTAGTCTGCATCTACCCAAACTAGAGCCTCAAGCTATATCAACACAATCAGACATAAGAAAATAATAAGAGAAATAAGAAGAGTCAAAAATAATCATACATCTATCATTGGAATGAAACAAGCAAAAACCACAAAACCACATTCTTTCTGGTCCAAAAAAAAAGGACTACTTATTAGCTGGCTGAACACAGTGACCAACCCTAAACTGCCATAGACAGACTTGGCTAAGTGAGGCAGAGGAAAACAACAGTTTCTCACCTCACGTCTAATATGTCAAATTTGAAGAAAAACTTTCAAAGCTTCCATATACTAGGAGCAAACCCAACATATTAATTTATTGCAGCAAAATGTGTTATTTCATTCCTTGACCTGAGGACAACCAGTGGAAACAGAGTGGTGACATTTACTTACAAGGTATCATTCAGACTGACCACTACCTATTATTTGATTTCTGAGACTACATAACATTTTGGATTTTTTTTTTTTTTTTTTTGTTCTTTTAATTGCAATCATCTTTTCATTCATTCATATGTAAACTGTTTCTACACAAACACTTAATTACTTCTACATAAACTACTGATACTGCATGGTGGAGGGTTCTGGGTATTGGAGCTGAATATCCTACACTGCAAGCACTAAAATGAAACACTCGCCCTCATATACAAATAATGATCTTTTATCCTGATGCTTTCATGCCAATAAAGTGCAAAGAACTGAATTTGATACAGAAAGATTTAACAGAGAAAGCCTAGTTTAACCTAATGTCATCTGATGTCTAACTCCTGCCAACTTTAGCATTCATACGGAAAGATTTAATAGAGAAGGCCTAGTTTAACCTAATGTCATCTGATGTCTAACTCCTGCCAACTGTAGCATTCATACAGATATCGATAATGATAATGAAACAAGCCTCTTTTAACCTCAATTCATCTGATCACTACCTCACATCTGTTGTAGGATGTGCAGTATGCAGACATCGACTACATGGATCGTCAACTGGACTTTGTCCTGGACCCAGAGTTTGATGGGCTGCCCGCACTAGTTGACCGCATGAGGGGAGAGGGCATGAGGTTCATCTTCATTCTGGTAATGGAGTGATACAATACATTTACGATACAGTTATATTAATCCACACTAAAGGATCAGCAGCCACGGGACAAGTGCGATGATGAAATGTTCTAGAGTTGGTCCAGTGACTATGTCTGTGAATGCTGAATGTAAAGTCATATTGAGTTATTGGCTAAATTATACCAGGCTGGGGAGGATAAACTATGATTGTAAAAAATAGTGCGTATTCATTTCCAGGATCCAGCCATCTCAGGCAATGAGACACGCTCTTACCCTGCCTTTGAGCGAGGTGTGGAAGATGATGTCTTCATCAAATGGCCCAAAGAGCTCAGTGATGACATCGTCTGGGGGAAGGTAAGAGGGAAGGGAGAGAGAGACACACAGATGGGCAAACAAAAATACACAAACGCAAAAGAGATACACATATAAAGAGAAAGAGACATGCAGACGTAGAAAATATGACTTATGCATACTGGGACAATGTCATGATTCACCCTCTCTTTTGTAGGTGTGGCCTGATTACCCCAATGTCACAGTGAATGACTCTCTGGACTGGGATACCCAAGTAGAGGTACAACACTTCCTTTTTCATTCACCCAGTCACATCACTGACACTTGACATGGCCTGGTTTCACATTTCAGTAGTGAACTGCCCCTAAAGACCATTGTCCAATCCCATTCTCAGCTCTACAGGTCCTACGCAGCATTCCCTGATTTCTTCCGCACCCGCACAGCAAAGTGGTGGCATCGAGAGATCAAGGACTTCTATGAGAACACTATGAAGTTTGATGGCATCTGGATTGTGAGTGACTTTAAAAGAGTCCATTTCTATATAAATGATAAAAGGCTTTATAATTACTGCATTTTCATTTCTCTTTCACTTTTTTGCTGTCTCTTTTTCTCTCTGTGTAGGACATGAATGAGCCTGCCAGTTTTGTCCATGGCACTGTTGGAGGGAAGTGCCTTGGTTCGCCACTTTTAGAGCAACCTCCCTACATGCCTCGTAAGATGAAGACACACACACACACACACACACACACACACACACACACACACAGTACTTTTTTGTTCCACTTATGTTGTAATCAAGTTCATTTATAAAGCTATGATATCCACGTTTGGAATCAGGAGTCCACCTTTGAAACATTCTTGCGTGTGTGTGTGTGTGTGTGTGTGTGTGTGTGTGTGTGCGGCCTCCCAAAAGCCCTGGAGTCTAAGGACAGAGGCCTGAACCATAAGACACTGTGTATGAACAGCCAGCAGTTCCTCAGTGATGGAACACCGGTCAGACACTACGACGTCCACAACCTCTACGGCTGGTCCCACACCAAGCCCACCTATGAGTGAGTGTGTGTGTGTGTGTAGTGTGTGTAATGTGTGTCTATGTGTGTTAGTGTATGCATGCATTTAGCGCATGCATGTCTTTTTGCATACTTGTATGTTGTTTCTTTTGTAAATTGCATTCAATATTTTTTTTGTCATATCATTTCTGATACAAATATATATTTGAATTACATTTAAATATATATATATAAGTATAATATTTTCTACTTCTAACAAGCTCACCTCTATCAATTCAGTTTTGTTAGTATTGTTATCCAGTGAGCTAGCCTAAATTCCCAAGTGGACAGATTTGTATTATGATCAGAATCCTACATAATCTAAACACAAGAGGAAGAGCTGGAAATATTATTGCAAACAAGTATAAAGAAATGCAGCCACAGGAAATAAATAACCGGCTTTTTCCAGCCAAACACAGACAATTGGAAGTATGGTCTGATCAAACCTTCATAATAATAATCATAATGTCATACTTTATTGATCCCCATGGCAAAATTCTCTTTTCGCTTGTCCCCTACCACAAGGAGGCCAGATTGCAGGGTTAGCTACAGAACAGCAAAGGGATTTTCTTGTTTCTTGGACACTCATCATTCAATCATTCAGCACCGTGCTGCTGAATGATTCATGATTGGATTGTCAAAAATCACAATAATTACCCAATTCTCTTCTAAAGTATTAAAATATTTTTTTACCCAAGGCACACATTGGATTCAGCGCAGCTGAAATATGACAGTTTAAGCAAAGCATAAAGAAGCTATCAATTTTACATTTACTGCTACACTGTAGTCTGGCCCCCAAGACGAATCTATTCAAATCCTATAGTTTTAACACAGGACAGAAGTAGGGCAGTGAGGATGTAATGGAGATTTTCTAAGATCCCTTACAAAAAAAAGTCTGTGAATGTGAAAACCTGCATATGAATTCAAAGCACATGTGTTTTTTGGACACACGTTTGTTTCCATATGTGAACATTTCACATCGGAAAATACCATTTCTACCTGTGAATTGTTGAATTCACAGAGATTTGAATTAAGTTTTCACATGTGAATCAAATATTTATTTAATAATTTGATGTAAAAATGTAATGTGATCTCAGAATACAACATGAAAAAAAAAAGTGAAAACCAACGTGTCGAAAAAGCATGTGTGCTTTGAATTCACATGTGGGTATTCACATGTGACTATTTTGTAAAGGATAGTCGCTGCCGTGTGCAAGACAAATCACTGATCCTCTCTCTCTCTCTGTGTGCAGCGCCCTGCTGAATGTGACAGGCAGCAGAGGCATAGTGGTGACCAGGTCCACCTACCCCTCCAGTGGCAAATGGGCTGGGCATTGGCTGGGGGACAACAACGCCAGCTGGGATCAACTGTACAAGTCCATCATTGGTATATATGTAAACCCTTTGTTAACTACAGATTGAAGGAAATGTGTGAGATCCACAGGATAAAATACAATCTAGTCAGACGGTCTGCATAGGTGTCAATAATCCAGCAATAATTTGCTTTGCATTGGTCTTGCAAGACAGAAACGAGTTGTTGCTTGAATTTGTCAATCAGAAAGAGCTGATTTGATTGGTCAGATATGCTTCATTCTATGCAACTCAATGCAGAAGCAAAGGGGTCCTTAGTTTGGCATAAATGACAACTTCCCTCTGTTCCACAGGCATGATGGAGTTCAGTTTGTTTGGCATCCCTTACGTAAGTACATCATCTCATCTTGATTTTGACAAGACATAATCTCATTGATGTGACCTTGTCCTTTCAAAGTAGATTCACGGCGGCCTGAGCGATGTTTATTTTGTTTGCTAGATCCTTCGATCAAAGGACATCTTGAGATACAATGTGAAGCATATTTAATTACACGCCCTGCCCCATCGAGAGGCCTGGTACCAGTCTGTCATTGTAGATAGAAATTTGTCTGTAGTTGAGTCGTTCTGTGAAATGAAGGTTACATTTTATCATTAATGTCCTTTTGTGCTTTCTCTATGTTTGTTTGCCCGTTTGTCTCTTTGTCTCTGTGTCTTTCTCCCCTTCACATACACTGTCTCTCCTCTCCTCTCCTCTCCTCTGTGTATCTAATGATAATAATAATCTGATACTTTATTGATCTCCGTAGGGAAATTCTTTTGCATGCCCTCCTCTACAGGCTCAGCTACAGAGCAGCACTCCTGACACTGGGAGTGATTCAATGTCTTGCTCAAGGACACTTCAGCAGGGCAGATGCCTGCAACATGAGAGCTTGACCCCGGGTCCTCTGGTTGAAGGGTGGTCTTCCTAGTCACTACGCCAGCCTGCTGCCCATTTGTCTTCTCTCTGTCTATGTCTGTCTCCCTCACACAAACACACACACACACTAACATTTTCTCTCTCACCCTCTCTCTCTCAGACGGGGGCAGATATATGTGGCTTCTTTAATTCAGCACAGTATGAAATGTGTCTTCGCTGGATGCAGCTGGGTGCCTTCTATCCCTACTCACGCAATCACAATGGCAAGGGAAACATGGTGAGTCCACTCAGAAATATGGAGGGCAAATCCACTTAAACTGGGTTGCCCATGTTATTAATTGAGAAACAGAGTTTACCCTTTTTAGGCTGAGATAAATCTTTATGAATTCATTATATAGATCAGTCCCTCCAGGAAATTGTGATTTTGCGATCGCAATAATTAACGCAAATTCAAGAAATCTCCGCAATATTTGCGAGAGCTCGCAGTTTTGCAAAATTGCCGCAACTTTTCCGCATGAAATGGCCATATCACCAGACCGCTTGTGATTTGGACCATTAGTCGCATTTCGTGTCGTGGTAACTTACGTCATTGCAGCGCGCATTCAGGTGGAAGATGAACAAAGCTCACCTGCCAACAAATTACTGCCATAGACCGTACAAAACAAAACAAAACAAAAGCTGCAAGAATCGAGGTGAAAATTCAAGCTCTTGGAAGAGAGTGGGAGAGAAACGGAGAGTGGGAGAGAATAGGGGGAGGCTGTGTGTGTGTGAGAGAGAGTGCGTGCATGCGTTTTTTTTTTTTCCTTTGCTTGCAATTTTTCCCAATTCCTGCAATTTTACAGCAAAAAGAGCACATAAAACCTCGCAAATTGTATCGCAATTTTTGAGAAAAGCCGCAGCAAAATCAAGCATTTTTGGCCGCGATAATCGCAAACAAAATCCACGAAATCCTGGTGGGACTGATAGATTATAGAGAGTAGTGTCAAACTGATGTAAATCATATGAAGATGGGGTCTTAAGCAAAAAGAGCATAAACTGTGTGATTTGGTGATGACCAACTGTAGGTCATAGTTTTTTTTTTTTTGTTCAAATCATAGTAGACATCATATGAGTATGAAACTGATGTAAGTTATATGAAGATAAGTGCCCTAATTTTGCACCAGTGCCGATCAAGTTGTTGGCCGCAAATGGAAATTTTCACACCTGGTGCAGAGCGCGCCGATTTGAAAGGGAATGAAAGGATCTGATTTGATTGGCCACGATTGACGCCGGCCCCTACCACACCTACTGATAATTTATTACCAGATTACCAGAAATCTGTTGGTGACGCCCAAGTGAGCCAGCACTGTGAAAATGCACCTTGATTCATGAAAATACGGCGCCGCGGTCTTTGAACATAATTGTACAAAGAAACACACACACATGCACCATCACTTCCTTATCTTAGCAAAAAACACAAACTAAGTTGCTTTCTCTTTCTGTCTCTCTCTCTTAATCTCTTTCTGACACACACACAGACATACAGACACACACACTCACACACAGAGTGAAAGATAGACCTGTTTGGTGGTGTAGTGTCGGTGGCATTCATTCTAGCGGTGACCTTTAAGAGCGTTGGAACACATCTGAGAAATCCAATAACGCCCGTCCGGAGATCGATCCCACCGGGCAAAATTTCCCTGCACCGGAGTCTGCAATACGAGACAGGACACAGTGGTGTGTGAGTTTGTGTGTGTGTGTGTGTGTGTGTGTGCATATATGTGTGAGTGTTCGTGCCTGTGCTTTTTAACCGCATGGAGTGGGGACATAATTGAATTCTCAAGGTGATCTGGGCACCACTGCTCACCCCCCTAACCTCCACTCTACACACACACACACACTCACACACACACACACACACACCCCATGATTCCAATCATTTAATAATGGCTTGCAAATGGGTGTTTAAACATGGAGAAAATTGACAGGAAAAAAAGACACACACACCACAGGAGACAGCGACACAGAATGACAGTTGGAGAGAGAGAGAGAGATAAAGGTAGGGAGCCGAAAGGAGAGAAGGATAGAGAGAGGGAGCACTGACAGAGAAAAGACGGGAAAAACTGATGTGTAGAGATGGGGAGAGAAAAATAAAGACAAACTTGTATAGAGAGTGAGAGAGAGAAAGACATATTGCATATACAGAGAGAGGACTAGAGAGGGAATGAGAAGGTTATAGAGAGAGAGAAAGAGAAAAACATCAGTGTGGGATAACAATGGAGGTGTAAAAGACAAGATGACAAGTTAGCGAGTTGGAGGGCGGTGACATCGGGATGTGATGAGGGTGTGAGAGTGGGGACAAGGCTGAATAAACAAGACTCACCGATTTGGAGCTTCTCGGGATCGGGTCAGTGAAGAGAGGTGTGAGAGGAGTGAAGAAAGAGAACGTAAACAAGCGAGGGGGTGAGAGAAGGCTTTTAGATGTTGAAGAGTGAAACAAGGTCAGGTGTTTGTGTAGTCTACTGTAAAAGCAGCGATTTTTTTCTATTTTTTTTTTTTTTTCACTCAGCCATATAAAATCCCCAATCATCAGACGGTTAGCGACTTTAACCTCCACTCTGCTTAACAAGGCGTTTGACAACAAAGCATTAACACTGCAAACCAGACCGGAGGGTACGCAAGGTCAGAGACTGAGAGAGAGAAAGAGAGAAGAGAGAGAGAGAGAGAGAGAGAGAGAGAGAGAGACGGAGAGAGTTTTTGCAGAGTCATTCCCAAAGCCCCGTCACGCCTAGTGTCTCTTTGCCCTCAGACAACTTCCAATGTTGACCTCCAGATAATTTCCCTGCGCTGGCAATATACTGCGCTGTCCTCAGTCATATCTGAACACCGCAGAATTAATTAAATGAGATGTATTTTCCAGCAAGTGGCAAGTGCACAGTCATATTCAAATAATGTATATTGCTAGTCACCCAAAGGCACACGTCATTAAATACATTTGTGTGTGTGTGTGTGCGGAAAGGGGGAAGGGGGGAGGAGTATGTGTAGATGGTAGATTCCAGACAGATAAATGGAGAGAAAGACCCAAGTGGAGGAAGGAAAAGATGAGAAGGGTGACATAGCCAGATAGCCTTATTTTTTTTTAACTGTGTGTGTGTGTGTGTGTGTGTGCGTGTGTGTGTGTGTGTGCATTCATGTGCGTCTGTGTACAGCCCGTGTGTGTCGCAAGGCCCTTTGCCACAGTAAATGTGACCATAAATTAGACGAGTCCATGAGATGGATTCTCTGCCTACTTCTCACACTTCATCACTCCTCTCCTCTCGTCTCTCCGTCACTCCTCACCTCTCGTTTTCCTTTCCACAAATGAAAAGTCTTGCTTGGGGGGCGACTTACAGTTGGTGGTATAACTGTTGAGTCATGCAAGATGTGTGGAAGTGGATAGCTAAAGGAATACATCAGGTTTTTAGGCCAACTTAGCTGGTAATTGATGAGTACATAGCACACCAAAATCATCTGTGTGTGATCGTTCACTCCAGTGCACCATGCTAACACTTTAGCACACACTATGCTGAGTGATCGCAGGCGACTAACATTATCTCAAAGTAAGAAGAAGACTCATTAGTACTAAAAACTTGTGGTTTTTGCTATATGGCCTGTAGATTCATAAATTTTAAATTTTACAAATGAAATATTAACTGTGTTTGATGACTGTGGACCCTGCAGGCATGTAATTTTTTCCTGGTTACCACCACCTATTAGTTTGTATCTATAAATGTTACTGTTGTTTGCTCTGTGTGCTCCCTGCTTGGTTATGAACAGCAAGCTCTCACTCACACAGACACGCGCTGGCTGAATCACTCGCCCTCACATACTGTACACACACACACACACACACACAACTTAGCATTGTAATTACCTTCCTGACCAGCATGTCTGATTGTAGGCAGTGCGGTGCAGGAGGGCTGCTGACACAGGAGGCAGGTAGAAGAACTCCTGGGTTTCCAGATAATTACAATCTTTTAAATTTCCCTAGAAAATGAAATGATAATCTGGTAAACTCCTTGGGTCATAAGATAATGGAAATGCTCTGTATTCAATCAACCACAATGCACTGTTAGGCCTACTAAGTAACCACTGGGCTATAGTTAGTAATTACTATCAAACCTGACCCGGCTAAATTGCAGCTGGGAGAAATTGTCATTTTATTACCTTCTTTTATGATTTTTTTTTTTCTCTCAAATAGAAGGACAGGGGAGACACAATCACACTCTGACGAACATAAAACTGCATAGACAAGCAGATACACAGGCAGGGAGAACCCCCCCCCACACACACACACACATACACACACACACACACACACACACACACACACACACACACACACACACAGCACCATAGGGAGGACCATGCTGTGAAAACATGCTCTTGCTGAGGATCATAGGTAAGACCAGATGAGACAGAGGTGGCCTATAGGACACACTTAGACTGGAGGTCTGAGTCTTTCTGTGTGTGTGTGTGTGTGTGTGTGTGTGTGTGTGTGTGAGTGTGTGTGTGTGCGCACTGGCAGACTGATTATTGTCCTCATTACAGTTTGCTCTAGAAAATGACTTAATACATTTAGCTTGGCCCATATCTAGAAAATAACAGTACACTCTGTCCTCTTTCTCTTCCTTAGGGGGGCATTACGGTCGTCAGCAGTTAAAGTTAACATTAGCGTGTGGTAGATGGTCAGTGCAGTATGTGGCAGAACTGGTTGGACAGGTTTCATCATTCGGCATCATTTATTAGTACAAATACATACAGGCCATCTGGATATCTCCGGCGGATCGCTAACTAGCTCGTGTTGCTGTCTCTTTACGCCTGGTAACATTCTAAAGTTATTCATTTTTACTTAACATTACAGTTTTTTGACAGCAGAGACAGCCAAATAGGTAAGAGTCAATATTGCTAACATCATGACAGGTTAACAAAACTGCAACAATGTGTAGGTTTTTTCACCAGTGGTGTAAAAACAAGGTGGTTTTGATGCCAATCTACAAGCAGGTGACAGGTTTATACTCTGCTGGCTTGTTTTTCCTGCATCGCCCTGCCTGTCTGTGTGGGTCTGTACTCCTGACTGATGCACAGGGAAATGCACCATAGGCAGAGCTTTTGAAATGTATCTATTGAAACTGCAAATCTATTCACTCAAGTACTGAACACTTGTCTCTAGTTATATGGAAACAAACCTAGTCAGTTGAAGCTGAACTTCCATATATTTGTTTTCCTTATGACAGATTACACCAAAGTTCTCCAGCTGGGGGGCACTTATTTTTTGCTACTGGAATTATATTTTAAGGCTAAGGACATAGCTTGAATGAAATACAATTTCAAATTTCACCGCCCATTGTCAGCGCCCTGTGAGAGGGAATCGTGTTTATGCTTTTAGAGGTCACAAGCCTGGAACGCTGAGAACCACTTTCATCAGACTTTCATCATTTTGTCGATTGTTAAATCATTCATTCACACTTTTTTCTCTTTGTTTGGTAAGGCTGAATGTAATTACTATATTTTTTAATCTTATCAGAGGCAAGATCCTGTTGCATGGAATTCCACCTTCTCTGAGGCGTCACGCGATGTTCTGAACATCCGTTACACCCTGCTGCCCTACCTGTACACCCTGATGTTTGAGGCTCATTCCAAAGGAAGCACTGTAGTCAGACCACTGCTGCATGAGTAAGCACACACACTGAAACACCTACACATACACACACCCACATTATCTTCTCTGCTAACTTCATGGCTGAAGCATTACATGTAATCACTTAATCAAATCATTTGTTATCAGGGTGGATCTTTCATCCTGATTCGCTAGCAAGATAACATCATTTTACACTACACTGCTCCTCATTAGTATGCTGAATATCACATATGGTGGTTGCCGGACTAAAATCTAATTTAGGTAGAGCTTTTATTTAACTGCTCCCACACGTTTTCAGCACCACTCTGTTTTAATGCCCAGCTAATTTCCAACTAGTTAGAATACGTTACCACCAAAGCCTTAAATCCACCTGTCTTATTAGCTACAGATGTAGGGAAAATGTGAAGAAAATTCACCCTTTACTTACTTACCTTAGTTTGCTGGATCGAATATCTAGACAGGCTGGGAAAAACTGGGTGGGTAAAGTGAATGAAAGAGGTTGTCCCCTCCCCTAGCAACTTCCATTAAGGAGCCCTTGAGCAAGGCACTTGAGCCCCAGTTGCTCCAGTGGGGCTGCTCAGTGCCCCACAGCAGAAGACTGTGGCTGTACTGGGAGGCTCCCAGGTGTGACTGTGTAGCAGAGAACCACATGCATGCGCAGGGAACTTTCCCTGGATGAAAAAAAAAGACTAATTTTTAGTGAGTCTTATAAAGTCACAGATGGAATTTAAGGAGCTGGCAGGGTTAGCTTGGCAGGGTTATTTGGCTGGCATCTCCGAACCATTGAATCGTGAATGAGCACTTGAATAGTAGTCTGGGCTAAGAAGCACTGTAGAGAAGGTTAGTAACATTTTCATAACTGGATTGAATGATGTGTGTGCTGGTGTGTCACAGGTTTGTGAATGATAAAGCTACATGGGACATCCACAAACAGTTCCTCTGGGGACCTGCGCTACTTATCACCCCTGTCCTGGACCAGGTACACACACACACACACATACTCACACACACAAATACAGTTTTGTATCTACAGTATGAATTGAAACAGATATCACAGAGGCAAACCTTTCCATTTCAGGAATGGTTGTCAGTCCATTCCCCTCTCCCTGTATTTCTCTCTGTTTTGGTTTGACTCTGACCACTCTGTTGGTTAACTGGTTTTGTGATTGGCAGGGAGCCACATATGTGGATGGCTATGTTCCTGATGCACGTTGGTATGACTACCACACGGTGAGTCAACATCAGTTACAATAACAATAACAACAACAGCAACAGTAGCAATGGCAACAACAACTATTGTTACAACACAAACAACGACAACAAACTGAATAGGAAAAGTCTTCAATGAATCCAAGGCATTCTTTTCTTAGCTAATGCATTGCAAAAACCAAATTTACAAATGCACCTACACATTTCAGCACACTGACTTTCCTAGGGTGCATCAATGGATAGCAGAAGCACAGGCATCTATGATTGAAAGATTAGTATTATGCATATTGTGGTTATCCCTCATGATAATATGCTCAACACATAATACAATAAAGTAAATGTAAAATAAACCATACAAAGAATCACATAAACAATGCAATACTAGCATTGCCAATACTAACAATAAAAACAATAACAAGAACAGTTACAAAAGCGGAAAAAAAAAAAAAAAATACAAAACAGCCAGACTAACAAGATCTAAAAGTACAAATACAACAACCACAGAAACCAACTGACAACACTAACAAACGACATCTTTGACAACAACGCAGGTTGCAATGCAACAACTGCAGCAGAAACAACGACGACAGTAACAAACATCCAATCCCTCTGTCTCTTTCTAGCTAGGGGACTCCCCATCTGTTAGCCAGCATCTTAAAGCCAAACAAAACACAACAAACAGCAGCTTAAAGGGGGTGTGGGGTGGTGGAGAGGAGTGGTTAACTCCATTAAATTTCTCCCCTCGGCATACAGAGAGGTACAAGCTGTTAGAGAAAAGACTAAGAAAGTAAGTGGGAAATACTGGCAACGAGAAGGTACACAAATAATTCCTTCTTTGATAGAGGGAGCCAATGCAATAAATTACTGAAATATTTACAGATGTAGCCATTGCAGATGTCCCACATTTTACTGCATTCTTGACAATTTACTGCTGTACTTATGTTGCTTTTCCAGAGAGAAATTGTCGGCATAATCAGGTTTCATTATAGTTAGTGCTATTAATTTCCATCACCACTTATACTTTAATAGTATATAATTGTGTTTTCCTCAGGCCGAAGATGTTGGTGTGCGTGGCCACGTGGTTACCATGGTAACGCCTCTGGATCACATCAACCTTCATATCAGAGGAGGACATATCCTACCCTGGCAGAAACCAGAGAACAATACACACTACAGGTAAGCTCACACACACACAAAGACACACACACACATATTATGCAGATTCTGCATTCATGGCTGAAAACTCAGCCATGAACAGAACACAGAACAGTTTAGTATGCATTGTGTGGTTTGTGTTTATGTGTGTGTGTGTGTGTGTGTGTGTGTGTGTGTGTGTGTGAGTTTGTCTCTGGGACAAGGTGATATCCCAGGCATGACAAAGGTCCATTTCAATGGCCCGAGCATGTTTGTATGTGTTAGGCAGAGAGAGAGAATGAGACCGAGAGAGTTGTGATGAGTGTTTGGCGCCGTGTTCCTAGGTGACAGCAGACGGTGAGATCAGGTGAATCTCCCCAGCAGGAATGTTAATATGTTTGTTCTCACAACCAGGTATAAATAGACATTGTCCTTTAGCAATCTGTTATCACCTGTCCTTCGTCTCTGTTTCTCTTTCTCTCTTTCTCTCTCTCTCTCTCTTTCTCTCTTTCTCTCTCTCTCTCTCTCTCTCTCTCAGTCGGCGGAATCCTTTAGGATTGATCGTAGCCCTGAGCGATAGTGGAACTGCCCAAGGTTCTCTCTTCTGGGACGATGGAGAGGGAATTGGTAAGTGGGGAACACACATAAACACACATACACTCACACACACACTCACTCACACACACTCACACACACACACACACACACACACACACACACACACACCACATTGTTTCAGTTGAATACGTAAAATACTATTGCAGCAAACAGAAAATATTCAGGATAATCAGGTATTCCCTTCAAGAGTTAGTGCAGGTAAACAATATTTCCTATTAATAGCAGCTGGGATAAGCTCATATCCTCATAAGAAATCCAAATGTCAGGCTGGGTACATGGGTATTAGCCAGGATAACGGGGGTTGTAAACACCTTACCACATCTATTGTTGGTTTTTGCTGTCTGTGTAAGTTCTGTTGCCATGGTAATAGTCAGAACTTTCTGTTTATCCATTTATTGAGGGATTATTGTAAATCAGGATATGAAGATCCACATGAATGTCGTATCCCCAATATGACCTTAACCGATATGAGCTAGCATCTGGAGTTATTTATACGGCATATAAATTCACTCATTGATTTTATCAGACAGACACATTCAACTACAATGCTCTCTTTCTCGGTCTTTCTCACACACACACACACACACTCACAGACACACACACAAACACGAGTCAGTCTCTGAAGTGCTTCTGTGAGAAGATGCACTCTGTGAAAGGAGTGTTTGTGTTGGGACAAAGAAGAGAGGGAGAGATAGAGAGAGAACGAGGGATGACAGAGGAGGGGAGTGACAGAAACTATTACAGTAATTCCCCGTGTCGCTGCCTGGAGATATGCTCTCCATCACTCCTCTTTTATCTGTTCCCTCGCTCCTCTCTTTTGCGTCTCCCTGTCTGTCTCCAGCATAGCCGCCCAATGTCTTTCTTGTTTGCCTTGCCTCTCGCTGTAGTGCTTTCCTTACCTGCCTCATCTGGTTTTCTGTTCTGTTTTCTGCCCTGTTTCTGTTCTGCATGTTTGAGTTTCAATTCGGTGTGCTAGTTGTTCACTCTGCTGTCAGTTACTGACTGACTCACTCACCCATCCCTCTGTCAGTCAGTCAGCTATTCATGCAGTCATTCATTCAGTTGTTTGCTCATTCATGCAACCGGTCAGTCCATCATTCACTCATTCATGCAACCAGTAAATTATTCATTCAATTATTCATTCAATTAGCTAGCTTAGCTAGACAGTTATTAATTCATTTATGCAACTAGTCAGTTCATCATTCACCCATTTATGAAACCAGTAAATTATTTACTCATTCATGTAGTCAGTCAGTCATTCACTCCTTCATGTTGTTGGTCAACCAGTGAGTTATTCACTCATTTCTGTAACCGGTTAATCCATCGTTCACTCATTCATGTAAACAGTAAGTCATTCACTCATTCATGCAGTCAGTCAGCCAGTCAGTCATTCACTCGTTCATGCAGTCATCCAGTCAGTCTGTCATTCATTCATTCCTGTAATCAGTCAAATATTCACTCATTCATGCAGTGAGTCCATCATTCACTCATTCATGCAGTCATTCAGTCAGTCTGTCATTCATTAATTCATTCCTGCAATCAGTCAAATATTCACTCATTCATGCAGTGAGTCCATCATTCACTCATTCATGTAGCTATTCAGTCAGTCAATCATTAACTCATTCATGCAGTCGGTCAGATGAATATTAACTCATTCATGCAGTCACTCTTTTATTCACTCACTCATTATCTCCTACACCCTGTGTCATTCACTCAGTTATACTGTCAGTTATACACTTATTTACTCACTGATCTCATTTGTCTCTCCCCTCTTTTCCCTCTCCCTACATCCTCTCCATTTCTCCCATCTGTATATCCAACTCTCTGTTATCTTCTCTCCTCAGACACGTATGAGAAGGGAGAACATCTCCTGACCTCCTTCACAGCAGCATCGGTGAGTTCAAGGGCCAACTGCATGTCAGGTCTCTGTTTGTATCATCATTATTGTTATTAATGCAGCGAGATTGCAGAATAATGCCGTGCTTCTCCATGCTACGGGACTGTGGTCGGCAGATGTCAAAGGCTAACTGTTGGAAAGCATTAGCACAGAATTTATGTTTAACTCTGAGGTTGTGGTTTGAATTTACCTTTTATCACTTTTGGCTGAGACAAACTTCTCACTTTAGAAGCACTTTTTTGACACCAATATCAAGGTAATGACATGCATATGGGGAAACTGTTGAATCACTTAATGATACTGCCATTATATTTCATCTTCAAGAGTGGATGGATTTTCATTAAACTATAACCATAATCTCCAAAGACTATAACAAAGAGAATTTTATAGATTTTAACACTGAGTATTAGACTGTCCAATACACATTAACCTAGCTACTGCATGTAACTAAAATATGATTTTCCATAAACCACAATGTTGTTAGCTGTTTTCTACGAGCACACAATCTTCTCTTCACTGCTTTTGATGCATAATTTAGCAGTCTACTAGAGGAGATTTTAGAACATCAGAGTTGTTTCACGCTGGCATATAAAATTTTACACATAGAAAGCAGAGGAAGTAGAATAATCATTGACTGGATGGGTATTGGCCAGTAGATTCACAGGGTTTTGTACTGACTTTTGTTTTTAACAGCCCAGTGTAGCTATAAACTGTTTGTTTGTTTGTGTCTTAGCTGCACGAGTCTTACAGTTAGGTTGTGTCCAGCAAGAAGCCAGCGTTTACCAGGCCACAGTTTGATCACACTTTGGACCAGACAGAGTAGGAACTCTCTAATCACTGCTACTAATGGGACTAACCCAGCCCCACTTGCTTCCTAGCCAGACACACACACACACACACACACACACACACACAGTCTTACATATATGCCCACACACACACACACATACATAGACATACACACATACAGCAACCATAGCCAAACATCTGCGGCTGTCCTCTGCCTACCATCAGGCTCATTCCAAAGCAATTTCACACAGCGATAAAGCAGACACACCGTCTGACAGCCAAGAGGAAAGAGAGGGAGTGAGAGAGTGTGAGTGTTTGTGTGTTTGGGTGTTTGAATGTGTTTTTTGAGTGTGTGTGTGTATGTGTGTGTGCGCGTGTGTGTCTGGAATAGGCAGATGTGAGAAGATGAGGATAAGTTGGGCAATGAGGCCAGTGCTGCCTGGCAGATTAGCGGATTGTATGCCATATTGGATGGCTATGTGCGTGTAGATGTGTGTGTGTGTGTGTGTGTGTGTCTGTGTGAGTGTATTTCTCTGTGCCTGTGCACGTGTGTTCAAAAAAGAAGTGCAATATGATGAAAACACAGACTTAAGGCTATCCAGACAATTGAAATCTTCCTACAGAAGATTATCTACTAAAAGCGAGTTATAAAGAAAAAATTAAGCTGGGTATAAAACTAATGATATGGAGAAAGATACTCAAACGTTAAATCTCACTCAGCGAAGAGATGAAGCACAGAATTAAAGCAAATGTAATGGGGGACGGGACTCCATGGCTCGGGTTACTAAAGCACATTTTCAGCAAAATGTACAGACAACATAATAAGTTGAAATGTGATGACCGATGCTGCCTATCAGATGAATCAGAACTGCCCAGAACCAATGTAAAAACATAAAATGAATGCATGATATGGGATACATCATATTTTTAGTAGAAACCGCTTGATATGCAGCAAGTAAATTGATATTGTTTTTCCATAGTTTTCATCCTCTTTCTACCTACCCTCTCTCCCTCCTCTACCCTCCACCTTCTCCCTCACTCTGTCTCCTTCTCCTATTGCTTCGCTTCATCCTCCTCTCCCTCCATCCTCGCACCTTCCTCTCTCCCGCGCTTTCTCCTCCAGAACCAGTTGTCCAGTCATGTCCTCCACAACGGCCTGGCTCCTGCTGACCGGCTCACCCTGGGCGTGGTGAAGGTGTGGGGGGCAGGCAGTGTCCAGATCCAGGAGGTGATCCTGAGGGACGCGGCTGGGACGTCCCACCCACTGACCCCGCAGCACAACATCACCACTGAGGTCAGAATAGTGTTGGAATGCTCACCATTTACTTTTTCCTGAATTTAATCCAAATGTCTTGTCACATATAGCCTATATCATATAATTATATAATTTTGTTTCCCTTAGTAGTGAATTTAAATCATTTAGAGCTTAAATCTGTGACTTTATTGCCCTGAGGCTGCAAGTCCTGCCCTCCTCCACCCTCAGTTGGGCAAGTTCACGCCCCGACACTTGTCACTCATCATGATGAGCTGTCTGACGAGCTCAGTCGGATGATCTAGCACCGCTAGCTTGCTACATAGACAAAAATAGCATCCCACCTGTCTGGCAGGATACAAGCCGGCGCTGCCACTTCTCAGCCCCTTTGTCTCCTTCAGATGGCACCAGTGTGGAAAGCGAAGCTGATGTTCACCTGTGTTTTTAAAACAGGCCTTGTCTGGCACACACTTAGCTCTGCTCTACTTTCTCTTCTTACTGCTTTCATTGTTGTTGTTGCTATGACTTTAGTGCACTGTGGCCGCTAGACTCAACAACCCAGCTCTCAGACAGAGGCAGACACAGACTGATAATAATGCATCCTATTTATTTATTTTTATTTTTGTGAAAACAACTTGCATACTGCAGCTTTGAAGCCATAGATTAACAGTTTGACAAAATCAACAAAAAATAAATTATTTAATTTCCAATGTATACCTCCGGGGGCCAAACAGCAATTGTTAAAAACAAATCATTGTCATTGTTATTCATTAAACCTTTATTTTACCAATGTGCATTCCCTGCACTGATAACTCTGTATACAAATGCTTGAGGCTCTGTGTGCAAAATGTGTGCATAGACACACGTGGGCAAGCCAATAATTCATACATACCGTTGGGCCTCCTTAGGTTTCTGCTATCCGGGATGGGTAACTTTGATGTTGATGGGTCCACGTCACTTTAGTCACTTTGATGAGGTCAAAACTTGTGTATTTATGCAAGTGATCCTATTTCTCTATAACCCACATATGAAGTCAACTCCTATTGTGCTATGATAACCTTGAAATAAATATAATAATCACTACATGCATACATTTGGGGTCATCGCATATCACTCTGTACATGATATATACACAGCTCCATACACCTCCTCTTTTGTCATATTATCATTATACACACACACTGTATAAACACACCCCAGTTTTCCAGTTGATTGAGTATTTACCTGTCAGTCACACTGTCTGTCACTACATCAAAACACAACCCAAACCCTGCTGTGGCCTGCTTTGTTATCTAATAGCTACAATCACGCTGCACTCAGCCTGACACTGTTGTTCTGTAATGAGTAAAAGTCACGGTGGAGGACTCAGGACAGAGACTGAAAAGGTGCTTATCTAAAGTGATTGTCATTTCCTCATCCTCTCTCTATCACCTGCTCCAGTGTTGAAGTGAAAAACAATGTGACGGGAAAATCATGAGGATCCGATTTCACCGACCTAAGTTCTTTGAAACCTATGAAGCCATATGTCATGTTACAGCTTTTTCCATTGGTGGACATTTATCCGGAGCGCCTTGCAATACCAGAAGTCCATCCATTTTCAGTGTCAGTGTGATGCTCTCCACAACAAAGGAAAGAGGGAAACAACTTTTTTTTCAAATTTTCCAAAGTGTCCGTGTGTGATACTTTATAGACTTTATTGGAAATGCTCTCTTCACTCGTCCCACTCGAGAGAGGTCGGGGTGAAGGGTCAGCTACAGCTTCAAGGGTCAGCTGCACCTGGTAGGGATTCAATTGTCTTGCTCAAGGACACTTCAGTAGGGCGAAGGCTTGCCAACACAGGGCTTTGAAATAGGTCACACGGCTGAAGGACAGTCTCTCTCATCACTAGGTCACTTTGCGTAGACAATAGTAATCAACAATACAAAGAAGGATCTCAGGAGGGTAAAAATAAATGGAAACAAGGAGGGGTGGAAGAGGAGAGCAGGACATGCAGACAAACTGGAAAGGAGAAGGATGTAGATAATGTGCAAGAGGAAGACAGGGTTTAAAGGGGGGGGGGGGGGTGGAGGTGAATATAGAATATAAGCAGACAATAGGCATAAGAGGATAAAATGAGCACAGATGAGGAGGAGGAGGAGGAGGACAGATTTGGAAGGAGAAGGATATGATTTAGGAGGGGCAAAAGGAAAAAGAGGATTTAATACTACTACTACTACTACTACTAATAATAATAATAATACAAGTCATTCTATTTGTATACACTACCAGTCAAAAGTTTGGACACACCTGATTTAATGTATTATGTTTTTCACTAGCTTAAAGCCATTTTGATCTAAAGGCTTATGCTTAAATGCTTGAAATTTGTTTCTTAGACAAATATAAATAGTGAAGTTGATGCCTTGTATGAATTTCTTCCCAAGCCATTGCCTTTCCATCAAGGCAAAGGGTGGCTACTTTAAAGAATGTAAAATATAAGTTTTAAGTTATAAGTTTTGATTTGTTTAACACTTTTTGGTCACTGCATAATTCCGTTTGTGGTATTTCATAGTTTTCTAAAATGTGAATAATAGTAAAAAGAAAAATGCGTGTGTCGAAACTTTTGACTGGCAGTGTATGTTTATAGCCATTTTCGGGTACTCAAATATATCTTTGAGGAGGAGAAGGGAGGATGAGATGGAGGAGGGAGTACCACAGGTGTGGGGAGAGGGTGAGATAGAGGAGAAAGGAAGAGGAGAGGAAAGAGGAGGGCAAGTTTGAGAGGATGGCATTCGTTCCCTCTCCTCATTTGGCCTGTGATGAAATATTCCTGTCTGGGTTGTGTACTGTACTCACTGCACTTATCAGGAGTATGAAACCGATAGCTACAGCGGCGCCATAAATAATCATGGGAGAGAAAGCCCGGAAGCCTTAGATTTATACTGTTGTGGGAGAAGACAGACAGAGAGATGCAAGAGGAGAGGGAGAGAGCACAGGCCTGGCAGAAAGTCAGAACGACAGAGGGATTGTGTGTGTGTGTGTGTGTGTGTGTGTGTGTGAGAGAGAGAGAGAGATAGAGAGAGAGAGAGAGCCAGGGTAGACAATAATGAAAAGACAGAGAGAGAGTCCATCTTTGGGAAGGAGGGAAGGGAGAAGGGAGAGAGGTAGAGAATAGATTACAGAAAACAGAGAGAGAGGAAGAGAGAGGTGAAAGAGAGGAACATGAAGAATGGAAGACAGGCAGAGGGAGCGAGGAAGGGCAGGAGGGAGGGAGAGAGAGGGGAGGAGGAAGACAGTGTGCGGATGGTAATAAGTGGTGTTTCAGCGCTAGACGATCCATTCATCTCCTTAAGTATTCTCTGAGAGGGTAACAACTTGAAATAAGCAGTAAGCAGCTGGCACCGTGTCATTTAGATACAGTGAAGTGTGAGAGCTGCTTTTGTCCTGAGCAAGGCGAGACGTTACAGATATTCTGACACTATTTAGGCCTATAGATACTGTAGTTTACAGCGTTTGATCACATATATGAACCCAGGCTCATTTAACTTTACAGGAGAATCATACTGTATATTACATACATGGAATAGGACTCGTATACATCAAATAGGGTTCATAATATGATATAATCACAATATGAAGTCAATAATCAATTTAACTGACAAAATATGCTATTAGTTGCCAAATATGAGCATCATTATTTGTTTATTCCCAGGAAATACAACATCAAATTTAATTTTTTTACTTTTTTTTTGACACAGTAAAAAAAAAAATGTTGTCAAAATAAATAGACGGCAATAATGACATAAAAAATAATCAAACTCAGCTATCCGATAAATGCCCAAATTTAGACAGTGTTCGATTTCCAGTATATTGAACATTTCCACACATTAGGCCCAGTTGGCTGAGAACCAACAAGTTATCTTGTACAGTCTTGGCATCAAACTGTTTTAAGAAGTAGACAGAACTGCTGAAATAAATTGCTTTAACAAAACAATGAGGCAGGCTCAAATCCGCCATTAAATTTTAACATGTCTACAAAGCTGTTTCTGTTTCTATCCCTATCTTAACCTAGGAGATTTTTTTTCTTCAGAAATATCAAAATGTCTACATTATCAGGGTTTAGCGAAGATCTCTTAACATTAACAGTGTCTGTAGCTGTTGAAAAGACTTGGACTGGGACCAGCATACCAGGGATAAGAATGTACATTAACTTTCAACCACTTGAGTGGATTACTGTCAGGTGGAATGGCTACCCCATTCCCACAGGAGTCTATCTTTCATTAGATTTGCTGGAGCCCACTGGCTCATTTACAGCATGTACCAGATTCCAAGCAGATCTTCAGGCATTGTCTTTGGTTCTCTCTCCCTTTGTACCTTTTGTTATTCAATTACTATTCTGCTGCTCCATGTGATGAGGCACCTGCCTCTCCCCCTTCTCTCTAATCCTAAGTGGCAGGTGTCTTAAAAAACAGAATAACCCTTGAGCTTGGAACAAATACGACTATTTTAGTCCAAATGCAATGAGAAGACAGACTCTCTCTCTCCTGTCCACATGCAGTTTGCACTTTGCAGCTATAGCTTTTATACAGCAATATTTGCCTACTATGTTTTATTCAATCATCCATTGTTCATACATGTGTCATAAACCAAATAAATATATAAATTCTAGTGGTAAATACATTATAAAAGCCTCATTACCTGGTCACAGTGAATTCATAATGCATTATAATGTATTATGACATTATCTGATTCCACTTTGATGAAATTTGAATGTGCTTATAGGGTGTTATTAGCAATCGAATAGTAATTGTTAAAAGTAATCAAAAAGTAATCAAATTGGTACCAGTGGTATATAACCTCATAACCTGCTTGTGCTGGTTTCATGATGCACTGTGGTGTATTATGACATCTTCTAATGCAGTTATGATGTAATTATAATGTGCTTATGATTACTTAGAATGTGTAAGTGAAACCCTCTTCTTAGGTAGAGGATGTCAGGTTCACAAAGGATCATCAGGTCTGATTCTGTCTCTCTCTCTCTCTCTCTCTCTCTCTCTCTCTCTCTCTCTCTCTCTCTCTCTCTATAGGAGCTGATTGTAGATGCTACTCCAGCGTCGGTTCACCTGGATCAGCCCTTTACCATGACATGGAACACTACCATGTAATTAGTACAGAACAGAGCACAGTGTTTTTGATTATCTGTTCTACTGGTAAACAATTGATGACCCCACTGGTGTAAATTATCATGTAAAGAAACTGATGTGTTTTTTAAGATTAACTGTATGTATACAGTTTTATGGATGAAAAAGTATGTATATTGAAAACATATTTCCATTGTTAGCAAATTATATTAACCGTAATATGAAGAATTACATAAAGATCTAATCATTTACAGTTTCAAATAAACCATAACTTACTAGTGACAGCCTTATGAGCCTAACTATAAATGTGACACAACCTGCTTAAGAGGAACTAGTTTCTACAGTACTGCACACTTAAAACACCAAGAACATGACATCAACTTGTGTACAGACAGAGAAAATGCACAAGCACAAGATGTTCCAAGAATTGCAATAAGTAGCGCTGGACTGGAAATGTTTTGTGTCTAAGTACCCCGGAGTAAAGAACTCCTAATTCTCAGGAAGCTAGATAAAACCTGGTGAAATGCACCCTATCTTGACTTGTACAAATTGTCTGCTATCAAGTGGTGAGAGTGAATAATTGAGAAAATTGTAGTAAGTACCCGGATGGCTTGCATGGATCTGTTATAATTTAGTAATGCACGTTAGGCTTCTAGCTGGTTGGAAACACATTTTTACTATTGACCAGTTATATCATATTGTATTCAATTAATAAGTTACATGCTATTGCTCATCCTGTGGCCTAATACTGACTACTGAGTGGTACTCTAACTGATCATTTGATCCCTATGCTGCTTGTAAACTTCACCCTAAAAGCCTAAATGAACCCTAAAATGGGGATCATGGGGTTAGAAATGCATGCTTGAGAAAGTTGTTGGTTCAAATCCCAGACCAGCTGGAGAAATCTGAATAAGTGAATAAGAAATGCTTCCTCCTCCCTGAACAATGACTGTCTGGTGGCTGTGAGCAAGGCACTCGCTGCAGTGGAGCTGCTCAGTGGCCAACAATAGAAGTATGTGGTTGTACTGGGCAGCACCTGGCTGTGAATGTGTTTAACAGAAGTGGAGTGAAGCAGTGGGGCATTGTTGAAAACAGCAAGCTTGCTCAGTCAACCTCCCCCGGATATATAGTGAATAATATTATATTATAGAATATTATATGGCCTTCATATAATATTCTATCAGCGCCTGGTCTCCCGAAATTTGGTGAAATGAGCACGATGCCTTAAATTAAAATATGAGCTCTGTACACAAAAAGTGAGAGAATTGTGTTGGGATCCATGAAGGGATTACTTGAAGGAGATACAACTAGACATAGGAAGTAGTCTGAAACAGCATAGTGGAAATTAACTCTTTTTTTGTTTACTTGCCTAAACGTAACCGTTAGCTCACGTTTTCATGTGACAAACAGGTGAAATGTTGTGTCCAATTTGTGCTCTTGTCACATAATCCAATCTGTGGTGGAGAACGTAATGTTCATCTAATTCGTGCCCACAACAGGTAATCTGCATTTCAGAGTTAGTGCTCATGTCACAAAATTTTATGAAACTGTTCTGTCTATTATTCCACCATATAGACGCATCGGTAGGCAAACAACAGCTGCTCATAATCAGTCAACAGGTGTTTATAATAAAAATGACAGCCACAGCTAATGACCAGCGTTTATGGCAACAAGGCGGTTTGGTAGGGGACGCACGCAACATCTCAAGAAGTCTGCTTTTTATAATTGATTTGAGAAATGCATGTTGCTGTGATTAATGCCCTGAAGCACAACAGTCACCAACAGAGTTGTGATTAATAAAGTGGAATTATTAAGTGCAGCCCAAGTTTTTAGGCGTGGCATGCACGGTATCAGTATGTGTGTGCATGCGAGTGGGTTTATCTGTGTCAGCCCACAGTTGTATGCATGCATCTGTCTGTACAAGTATGTGTGTGTTTTATGTGTATCTGTGTGTGTGTGTTTGTTGTGTGAATTCAAGTGTATGTGTGGGTGTGCCAGGAACTAGGCGCTAATTATTGCTCTCACCTGCGGCGAGCCGTCTACCTGTGCTTTGTTTCGTCTCATTACCCTCCCATATAATGATACAGTCATCCATTATTCAGCCTGCAGTAAACATAATGATATCAATTTAGCCATGGGGACCTCAAATTGATTTCCACTGTAATCGCCAGTCTGTAGGGAAGAACGTACAGGGGGGCTTCTGCTGAATGGTGTGTGTGTGTGTGTCCCTGTGTGCTTCTGTGTGTGTGTGTGTGTGTGTGTGTGTGTGTCCAAAAAGTTTAGGTTTTGTGATGATTCATCCCAGTCCCTGTCTTCAGGTAATATGTGGTCCTGAAGAGAAAAGTACTCTGTATTGACTTTGAAAACAAAGCCAGCCATCCGCAGGAGTGCCAGTGGGACTAATTGAATTGGTGATCTGACTGGGCATTCTTCCTGGATTCATACTGAAGTCATCAGAGAAGAGAAGAGAAGAGAAGAGAAGAGAAGAGAAGAGAAGAGAAGAGAAGAGAAGAGAAGAGAAGAGAAGAGAAGAGAGAATTGACAGATTTGCCTCCATGAAACAATTGGTTTAATTTCCTTTCCACATCAATACATTTGCCGGCTTTAATTCACCTTCTCTACCACATTCCCATAGTCTCCTTCATTTCCAGTAATGTCTTTCATGTGATATTCAAAAAATAAATAATTAAATAAATAAAACTTAGATCTCACATCTTGCCGGAGAATGTAGCAGGATAATTAATGTCCCCTGACACTATCATAATCAGAATTTCTTGTGATATGTTTTTGTGAATCAGTGTGTTTACATGTTTTTTGGTTTAACTCAAATATCAGTGGAAGCTAAGTTGACAGACAGTGAAACAGAGCAATCTAATCAAGCTTGTTTCCGGGACATCAAGAGGATCTCACTTGTATCTATTCATGCTTGAATGAGTTTCCCCTCAATAATTAAATCTTTTATTTTCCATGATATAGAAGCATTTCTGTATCCGTACATTAATTAGAATGTTTTTATTTTCAGTCTCTTGTGTAGTTGTGTACATTAATACGCATTTGTTCAAACTCATATACAAATACACAGTATATATACAGCACACAGCCACAGTACCCTAAGATATAGACCCCATTTGTTTTCTTACAAGCATGATTGTTCTTCTTCCTTCTTTCTTCTTCTTCTATGTGATATAAGAAAGAAACTATCCAACAAAGGTTCAATTCTTTCCGCACAATGAAACATTTCACAGAATATCTTACTCATATCTTACCATCCATAGATCAATGTGTTTTTCTCTAACTTTCTGAAAGAGGACCCATCTTGCCAGACAATGTGCTTTTAAATGAGTCGCAATAACAATGTGTCTTTGTTACTGGGCTGACTGACAGATACAAGTGTGTCACAGATGAAGGGAGGAAAACAAAGAGATAAAACAACATGAGAGAGACGGAAAACACTTTGACGACATCAAAGACTGTCAGATGTGATGGTGTGTGTCTGTGTATGTGTGTTAAGTGTATATGCACACGCACATGTGTGTGCTTATATGTGTTGACTACAGTTCATTATATTATCTCCCATTCAAAGAGGGAGAACACAATGCTCCATGAAGTTTTGTTGGCATGCTGTGTGTATGCCTGTGCGTGTGTGTGTGTGTGTGTGTTTGTCGGTGTGTATGAGCTTTAGTGTGTATACATACGTACATCCAGTTCATGTGCCATAAATTACATTATTGAGAAGCCTGGCCAAAGTAGTGTCACTGCCTTTATTAAGTGGTTACAAGTCTTTAACTCAAAGCATGTTGGTAGAGACAGTACAAAAACACTTGTGACCATTTGTGTGCAAGCATACATAACCTATTTTGGAAAACAAAATACAAAAAACAAAACAAAAAAACAGGTTGCATTTGCAGAGAGAGACTGAATTCTCCCTTCTCTCATAAATTCTTAACCTGACTTCCCTCTCACTCTCATATATACATCTCATATATACAGGTAAGAGGTCAATCTCAAAGAAAACAAATCTAGAAGATAATAAAAGTATCCTTGTCTCTCTTTCTCCTTCCTGTTCCCTCTCACTCCTTCTCTCTCTCTCTCTCTCACACACACACGCACATACTTTTCCTGTCATCCTGTCATCTGGTGAGCACAGCTACTGTGTCGACAGCCCAATAGCACCCTACCTGACCAGATCCTCACAGCCAATTTCACCATTTGACACACACCCACACACACACTCACACATGTGCACACACGTACAGTGTAAATATCTCACCTGATTGTCATAAGCCATTTCATGTTTTTGACACTGAGCTGCAACTATGCAATCTTCCCCTCACCTTCGCCAATCTACCGTTCACTTCAGGCAGACAAAAGTCATACATGTCTGCAGGTTGGTGGATTTTTACTGAGGATCTACTGTGTTTCTGTAATGCATTAAATTTCCAATACAACCACACTGACAGGATATTACAAGAAGCTTCTCTATTCGTATACAGCTATTACACAGATGCAGCATATAGAAGATTTGGCTTTATGGCTCACCTATTGAATACCGAGAATAAAATGACTGACTGAATAGGGCCCTCGCATATTGAACAAATTTAATTTTCACACATTCCCTTGATAGTAAGCATAAAGAGCCATATGCATTGGAATCTGTAGGATTATAGCTTTCATCTAAGCTCCACTATTGTCCTAGCCTTAAAATTTAGCATTACAAGTTTAAATCATTGTATTGAGTGACTTGTTGGAGGATTATGGCAGATGCAAGCAAAATTATGGTATCTACACATGGCATGCCTGTATCTTTGAGAGAGAGAGTGTGTGTGTGTGTGTGTGTGTGTGTGTGTGTGTGTGTCATACTGTGTAATGACAGTATTTTTTTTCTATTCCCCCACTGCCATACACTCAACATTTTATTCTTTTAGCAGTTATAAAAATAATACCCGAGAGGATGATACTCCTACATACTGTATCATACCCACTATCATAGTAAGGAACACACTCTGGTGTATTATTGCTTTTATACAGCAATTACCAAGGCGTGTGTAGTGACTGAAAAGGTTTTCGTCAAAGTAGTATATTCACATGCATAAAGTCAACAAGAATGAAAGGAATGGTAAGATGAGAATGATATGAAAACAAGACTGATCACTAACCTGATCACCACTAAAGAAAACAATAAAGCATGGATGGTTTTATTTATCGGAATCAACAGCAAGGCTGAAAGTTTGAAGGTTGACCAGTCAGATTGATTTGTTGAAGCTACCCATTGTATAAACAGCGTTGCATAACAAGAAGCCTTCATTTTGTGGATCTCCAATGGAATGAAATAAGCTGGGACTGAACTGTAATTCGATCAAGCGTAATGAATTTTCTGTATCAGGGGCACAGTTTAATATGCGTTTGTGGTTCCAACGGATGACAAACTACAGTAGTCTCAGGACAGGATTTATGTAACAATATCCTTGGTGCTCTGAATAGATGTTGCCCATGGGCAGAGCAGTTACACCTCTCCCACTAATCAAAGTATCCTCAGGATGTTGCAAGCATTTCCCTCTGAAATGGCACATGGATGTCAACACACCTCTTTGGCTGCTTGTGTCATTTTGTTACTCCTCTTTGTCTATCAAAATGAACATGTGGTGGCCAAAATGGTGATGTGGTAATAAAAAACCAATTCAATACTGTTAATATGAGTGACAATACAGATCCAAGATGGACCAAGACAGAAAGGAAAAATGTGAATGAGACATGATTAATAAAGAAATGGCAGTGATGCATCTGAGGAGACCTTTTGAGAGACAGAGACAGATATGTAGGTGTAATAGTCGTATAGATGACAAAACCTTTTCATACAGATCAGCATGAGAGGGGAGGACAGAAAATAGACATCTGCGCAGAGAGCACCAGACAGCCATTCTCCTTTAGAGTGAAGGACTTTAATTAATAAATGCCATTAAAACACATCTGTCTACACCCACACTACCGCTTCAGGTGACATGGCAATAATAATTGCAGTAATCACCATCATCATCATGATCATCATTGTCATCACTCTTAAAACGTCTCATTCAAGACAAGATCAGTGACATAACTTCCCTTAACGGTATCACAAGGAGGTGGAATATATTCATCTCTACAGATAAGACTGGATTCACAAGGAAAAATGTGAAATTTTACAGTGACACCTACTCGTAGTCGTTTTGAAATAATAGTTGGCAAGTTCTTGGTTCACAATATGATGCAGTTTTACAGAGTGGATCCTCTATATTTTAGAGATATTTCTTGATAAAATTTGTGTGATTTTCAAAATGGACATATTGTGTTTTGGAATAGAACTCTCCAAAGGTTTGTTGATTTTTACACTGTATTGATGGCATCTTAAATGACTACATGTACATGTACTGGGGTATTAACTTACACCTTGTTTATATCTGGGCAATCCACATGTGAAGTGTGTGTGGATCATTTGCCAATCATTTTACTTCCTTTTGACAGACAACTGGCAACCACTCAAGGTGTCCAGATACTTACACCCCCTGTGTGCCGCACTGTGCAGACCTGTTTAACATGCTAACACACAGGCATAAATTGGCCATTACATTCCCTAGAGAATGAAATATTAGACCAGACAATCCAGCTAGACATAAATAAATCCTCTTTGCTATGACTTGACCTTGTCCCATTCAGATTCTTTTACCAAATAGCCTTGGGAGCTCGTTAGCATTTATAGCTAACAACACTTGCCAGCTGTAAGGAGGTTGGCTTTGCTGTCATTGTAAATGAGGATTTGTTTTTAATAACAGACCTGGTAAAAGAAAGGAAAAAGTAAAAGAGCGCTTTTCTTTAATCAAGTAGTGGCAGGTGGTGACCACCAATATCGTTCAGCTATGTCACTTTGGCTGGCAAGTGAACAGGAGACTAACTGTTTTTGTTTGCTTTCAAATAATTTACCAAACAATTAAGCATAAAGCGTACTGTAAGCCTTAGGTGGTAGCAAATGAACGAAACAATGGATCAAATCCTTCCATGTTAGACCTCGCTGTAAAAGAGGTTGAAACTGCTAGGCTAGTTATGAGTCAGTGCAAATTCCTAAAAGCCTTTTTCTGGAAAAAGCACAGAGGGAAAAAACAACAGTTCTTTCTGGCAGACAGCAGATTGTGGATTAAGCACCAAAGGACGGCCACATGCACACATCTTCACAAATCACATCAAATAGCACAACGGCACACCCACACACTCACATAGCCACACGAACATTCCTTACAAATCAAATCAAAAACAGGGCACGCACAGAGGAAGAGCGATTTGCCAATTGGCCAAATCGTCCACGCAGAAAATGATTTAAATATCACTGGAAATGGGGCCGGTGCGATTGCATCACTTCCGGTTCAGCAGAGCCAGTCAAACGCCTCTGGTGGCCAAGTAATTCCAAACGCCAGAAAGTACATGTAACGTCTCCAGTGACCCTGCAGGAGTGATCGCCAGGAAATTCAAATCAAGCTCCCCCAGTAGTGCAGTCAAAGTGAACCGTGCACTTTATCTAGGTATTTAGCGTATACGCACCTATCAGTCTAAATACATATGAAATATATAAGGTCACGATATAGGAACTTGGAGTACAGTATACCTACTGCCCTACAGCAGAATTATCATTTTTCCACTGAGCTGGCATTATCTGAAGATCAGCAAGGACAAGTGACAGCTGTGCCCGGTAGTAGCTGTCAGCTGAGACGAGGCGAGAAGAATGAAGACCGATATGTGAATGAATGAATAATCCCTGATCATTAAGCGCAGAGAGATGTCTGTAGGATTTTTTGCTATATTTGGGTTTCACCTCATGTTTGCACTTGTACACAAAATCCAGGTAGACATGTGAAAAAGCAAAAATCAATAAATCCTCTTTGCTATGACTTGACCTTGTGCTATCCATATTCTTTTGCCAAAAAGTATTTTTTAAAGTCAGTAATTTTACTGCTACTTAAGTAAATTTTTACTGAAGTGTTGTACTTCACTACATTTTCAATCACATCCAGCAGAGTACAAATTTTGTCTGCTTTCCATAAGCAACAGAGACTGGACAATCGTAAATTGGCCAATTGTGGAGCCATTCACTGTGAACGATCAGTCAGCAAAGAAGAGAAGCGTAATCTGGCTTTACTTTGTTTTGGCACTTTCTTTTGTAATTTCCAATTTTGCCAATTAAAGAATCTAGTCTGATCTCCATTCTCTCGTCCTTTTAAAATTGAATGGAAACGATCACATGGAACAATGTTGTCTTTTCTAAAAAGTAACTTAGTAACTTTTACTCTGAGTATATGTTAAATGAGCTACTTTTTAGTTTCATTTAGTAGATTTTTACACCAGTATTTTTACTTCCTCTTAGGTAAAATATCAGCAATACTTCTACTTGAGTAGGATATTCTCACCACCACTGCTCATTTCACTGTGTAGACAAGAGCTAAAGTATTTGTGGAAAATACATGTCACATTTTTAGCTCAGGTTGAAAAATATAGGAAATGTTGACAGTTATGCTGCATGGTAGTAATTGCAAAGGTGAAATGGGAAAGTGCCTTATTTCGGTCGTGGATAAATGTTGCCATGACAACACACATTGTGCTTGATTGACATTTATAAAGGACACGCTGGAATCTCTCTCCTCATCTTTCAGTCCACACACATACACAAACACACACACACACACACACATACATACGCAGACAAATGCCCATTGTGTGTTTATAGTGCAATTACAAGCTGCATATTTAAGTGTGCACATCGATCAGCGTCTCTTCACCTTGTTACTCTATGAGAGAGACAATCGATCCTGAGGGGGAACAGATGTTATCACCTAAACTTAACCACTCTTCAATATTTAAAAAGAGGGGTGAAATAGAGAAAGAGAGGAAGGATGGAGAGAGTTGAAATGATCACAGCAGTCGTAAAATCCCAGACGGTTGTGAATATACAAAGGATCAGTGTCATTTAGAAACCCTGTTTTTATTTTACTGCTAACTGGGAACAGCCAACACTTTTTTCATACATATTGAAAATGTTCTTTAACTCTGGGACCAGACCAAGCCATTGGAAATGCAAGGTAAAATGCATTTTAAAAAACAGTTAATTCTGGCCCTCAGTTTCATTTGACTGAGTCATGTTCAGAGCCACTGTAAAATACCCAATAAAGGGCTGCTTAACAGTGTGTTAAAGTATTAATGTGCTAACCAAAAATCACCACTCATATCGGTCCTCATGTGTCGCTTAGCAACTATGTTGTTGAGCTACTGTTCAAGAACTATATTGACAGGCAGAAAAATATGTATAGATTAAAACCTTTTATTTATTTATTTTTTACATTTGTGCTTGTTTTTATTACAATGGTGTGTCACAGCTGTTGCTGCTTTGTGTTGGGCCTAACAACTCTTGGCTGTGTTAAAATCATTGTAAACTGCAGTCACTCACAGCTTATTGCCTAAGTAAATTTCAGAGCTGTGAGCGGTACCCGATGCTTCCTGAAAAAGTTGACTTTCTGTAAATAAGAGGTTTTCTTGCACGGCACTGATGAGAGCAAACTTGAGCGTTCCACAGAAGGACAGATTACCATCACAGAACAATACGGGCGATGATGACAAATTGAGTGTGATCACTGAGAGTGGATAGGGGGAGATGAGGAATGAGAGGAGAGAGCGAGAGAGGGAAGATGAGAGATGGGGAGCACTGACATGGTGAGAGAGCGGGTCAGGGAGAATAAAGAATGGCGGATGAGAGGCAGGGATAGACTGAGTAGGAGGGATGGATGAAGGGAAGCAAAGAGGAGGGGAGCGTCCTCTTGGTAGAATAGTTCTGATTGAGGTCAGTTTTCCCACCAGATGAGACTCCACTTTAATCACCCTCTGTCCGTCTCATCACCATGGAGGGGCTGGCCTCATCAGGGAGAGAGGAGAGACAGAGATGAGGGAGAGAGAGAGACAGACCAATGAGAGAGAGAGAAATTACAAAGAGAGAGACACGTACAGAGTGAGAGAGAGATTCCGACTGACGGCGAGAAAAAGAGAGATGCAGCAAGTGGAAGGATGGGAAAGATGTGCCGAGTAAGAGAGTGAGAGAAGCAGACCCTTGATGAGAGAGAGAGAGGAATCTGAAAGACAGGGACAAAGTGAGAGACCCTAGCCGACTGCAAGAGAAAGAGAAATGCAAATACTAAGTGAGATGCAATGATTGACCGAGAAAGACAGAGAGAGAGAGAGAGAGAGAGAGAGAGAGAGAGCACAGGGCTAAGTAATTAACCAAATAGAGAGGGATCCAGCTGACTGAAAGAGAAATACAGAAGCATGGACATAGAGAGGAGAGAGAGAGAGAGAGAGAGAGAGAGAGAGAGAGAGAGAGAGAGAGAGAGGGAGAGAGAGAGAGAGACAGAGAGAGAGAGAGAGAGAGAGAGACGAGAGCAGGGAGAGATCATAGAGAGGGAGAGAGAAGAGAAGAAGACAGGATTCTGGTTTCAGCATCAAGTCTCCCATCTGTCTGCTGCCAGAGTGACACCTGTTTGGCTTTGATTCAAAATTGCACACTGGGCTTTAAAAGTAGACACACATACAGTACTGTGCTGAGCGACAGACAGACAGAGATACACACACACACACACACACACACACACACACCGTGCAGCCCTATTCATGAGCCACAAACACCATGACTGAGAGGTTTCTGCCCTCGCTCTATTACCTGTGTGCATGTGTGTGTGTGTGTGTGTGTGTGTGTGTGTGTGTGTGTGTGTGTGTGTGTGTGTGTGTGTGTGTGCGCGTGTGTGCGCGTGTGTGTGTGCGCGTGCGTGTGCATTACATAAGACAGCTTTACCTCCGGGGTTATTCTCGGAGTTGAACCGCTGCAGAATCCTCTATCCTTCATGTCCATTCTTCTGTCCTCTGACAGACAGTCTAATAACATCCTCATCGCATAAACCCCCTCCGTCTCGGATGCTGATGAAAGCGGCAGCCGTGGTAACCATGACGGCGATGGTGACCAAAATCCTTGTTAAATGCTAGGATGATGTCACAGGACAGGGAACTAGAACTAGTAAAACATTGGCGTTCAAAAGGTCAGCTTTTCACCAAATGAGAAATAAATTATTATCTTATTGATGCCTTTGAATTGCTGAATACATTGTATTATTGATTACTAAATGGTTATTATGATTATGATGATGACAGTTACATGAGGATGGCTATTAATCATAGTTTAAAATGAATAAATAAATAAATAAAAAGACCAGAAGCCGACTTGACATTGATTCTGTGACATTCATGCAATGATTGCTCAGACCTTTTTTTTTTTTTTTTTGATGCATCAAAGAAAGATCAAAGAAACAGAAGAGGAAAAAAAGAACTATTTGAATTGAACTATCACATTCCACACTGCTGGGCCAACGTCTATGTTTACCTCAGGGTCTGAGTCCTCAAGCTAAAACATGAGTTTAACTTTATAATGTAAATGGAAGTCTTTGTGTTTTTACGGATTCATGTCTCCATATGATTTTGCATGTACAGTATATGTGGCACATGGCTATATGTCTATATATATGTGTGTGTGTGTTTGTGTGCACACAAAATCGTCAGTATTAATTTAACACTGAGAGTGTAAAAATCAACATCATGCCAGTGTATATATAAGCCCGCACCCATCAGAGTTAATTTAACACTTTTAGATCCAGATCAGCTCTGTGAGTGGACAAACAACTCTCCAGTCAACACTTGTCAACTCAAAGTAGTTACCGGTTAAAAATCAACGCTTATTAACACTGAGAAATGCACTGTGTGTGTCAGTGTGTGTGTGTGTGTGTGTGTGTGTGTGGTCTCTGTGTGCCTGCGTCCCTGCTCTAACCTTGGGGCTGGTGTCATCCCTGAGATAGATCAGTTTGGGAGGAAACTCAGGCCCTGCAGACACATTAACAGAGCGCAGCTTCACTGAAGGATTACTCTGCACAGCAGGAGTCTGCCTTTAAATGTGTTAGCATAATGCTAGAGACAGCCAGGGAGAAGGGGAGAATGAAGAGGAGAGAGACAGAAGGAGAAAGAGCTTGCTCTTGATAGAGAGGAAGAGAGAGTATATGTGAATGGGAAAACACAAGAGAGGGATATTGAAAGACTGTGGTTGATTAAAAAAAGTGAGCAAGATATACTGATATAAGATGTATAATCTAGTCTGTATGGAGAAAGGGAGAGGGTGGGGTGAAAGAAGAGAGACAGACACCTCAGTGCTTCCTACAATAAAGAAAAGTAGTTTGGGTGATAATTGTGTGAGCTTGCTTCAGAGCTCCTGTCTAACCGATGAAGCTTTAGCCTGTAATTCTCTCACAATTACCCAAAGAGGAAAATTATATGGTAAGGCAATGTGTTTCATTCTTGCTCTCTTTTAAGTGTATTATTAATTTGGTTTCCAATATCCATACAAACCAGGCCAAGCTCCAGTGACAACATGTTCAAAACAAAGCCCAACATATTATTCTGAATGTATCCTCTACAAAAAATGTAAAATAAAAGTTTTTTCAGATTGTTGCATGTACATTTATATACATGCATATACATTGCAATACCAGATACATTATAGGTTTGGCTCTTCAGGGAAATTCAGGTAGTGAATATTAGTAAGAATAAATAGTAAGTTATCAATCACAGAAAAATATGCAATTGACTGTTAAATTCATTCCTATGAGTATCTAAGCTGTCTGGTAATCTTTGTATCATGCTATGTGGAAAAACCCACTCATATGGCACTGAAGAAGGCTAAAACAAACAATAATTTACAATCATTTTCAGTAACGATCTGACCGAGATCTGATCATCAGTCAGAAAGTCAACCCAGTGACATTTTGGCCACTATCCAAATTGTCAGTGAGCCATGCTATCTCTGCATGTCTGCCTACCCAGTTAGTCCAGAGTGATAGCCCATAACTCATCCATGTACAGCTAAACACTTCAACACATGCACACATAAACTTCAATCATGTTACAGTAATGGATCCATTTTTCCTTCTCCATTATCCACACTGAATGAAAACAGTTGGAAAACTTCCTTCGTTCACCTTCACTCTGTCCTTGTCCTTTGCACAATTACCATAATTACATTAAAAAAAGCACATTTTGGGGTGTTATAATGGAACTATAATGAGTGTTTTGTTTCTTTTTCTCATTATATTTGGCATATCTGTCATATTTGCCCCATCAAAGCCTGTTTTCCTCTGTTTATCTGTGTGGTGTTGATATTAGTCATTGTGCTTTTACCATCTGCCCAACAGCCTTGGTGTGTGTGAGTGGAAATGAAGCGTGGGCATCCATTGAACTCGATTCATATGTTTTGGACTGGAGTGAATGCTGTGTTGTTATGTTGAATATTCACATGCTGCAGGGTGGCAAACTGGTGTTTAGAGTGTTGAACGGCTGTGCATGTGAAAAGAAGCATGAGTGTATGTTACCGCAGATCATTTGGAATGAGAGAGGCCTGTGTGTGCAGTGTGCGTGTGTGTGTTTGTTGAGTTATTTGGACTGAAGCAAATAATGTATTGGTGGCTGGAACATTCATAGGCTGCAGGGTGGAAAACTGATCATGTGTGTTAAGTGTGTGGAAGGGCGATGTATGTGACACTTGCAATTTTATGTGAAATGTGGCTGTGCATGCAACTGTAGTTTATGAGAGAGAGAGGGAGAGGCTAATGTGTGAGTGCAATTGTGTGTGTGCGAGCGGAAGTGAACAGCCAGAGTTCATGTCACTCTAGATTATGTATGAATAAGAGACATACATTTGTGTGTATGTGTGTGTGTGTGTGTTTGTGTGGATACGTATGCACAGTATGTGTATGTTTTTCATTTCTGTAAAGTTGTTTGTGATTATTTGTGTTTGTACTTCAGTCCATGTGTGTTTTTTTCTGTTTGCTGCCATGCAATTGGAGTTAGTGAGAGTGACAAAGTTCAGTTTATCCAGGAGGGACACTGGAGAAAAGTTTGCCGGTTTTCTCCAGTGTATTAGCACCAATATTTCCTCTTTCGGAAATCAGCCAAGGATGTCACCCTCATCATTCAAAGCAATGTGGAAAAAAACATAATTTAGAATAGGAAAATTATTTTAAGATAAGGTGCATTTTTTTTACGCTTGACCTGGTGTTAATTAGGTTTTAAAAATGTTTTGCAATTGTACGAGTGAAAACTGTCTTCTACCACTGTTTTTAGGATGCAGTACATACAGTGAAAAGAAGAGCAGAGTTAGTCATGTAGCTGTACCCTGCTAGAGAACTAGTCTATTGTACTGAATCACAGTAGAGAGGAGAAAAGGAGTGGGAGGGTGTGGTGGATGGGCATGAGGAGCGTGAGACAAGAACAGATGAGAGGGGACAGGAAGGCGTGCAGAGTGCATGGGGAGGGGGACAGGGGAAGAGGGGAACAGATGGAGGTGAAGGGGCATGAGAGGAGTGCTGTGTGGCGTGTTTGAATGCAGAGAAATGCTGTGATTTCATTCTCTATCATATAATCATTTCTCCCTCCCTCCCATGTTCTATCCCGCTCGCCTTCCCTCTTTGTATGTTTCTCTGAGGCCTGCGGACACATGGCTTCTGCTATGGTGGCTCGTGTCCTATATGTGAACTTCGAACCACATTCACTTCTCATGTTATTACGCAACGGGCAGCCGCATGCTCACCCAGGCTACGTTTTCCCTGTCTTCTCCCGATGCCCCTTATACAATGAGGCACAATGCAGCAGCAGTATAGAAGCTATTGTAGGATAAGGCCCTTTTTTCTGATACCTGCCTGTCACAGCAGCTTATAGGAAAATCGCTTGGTCACACACACACACCCACACACACGCACGCACACACACACGCACGCACGCACACACACACGCACGCACACAGCCACTTCAGCACCATGGCCAGTGGCCGTCTCAGCGATAGAGCCAACGCCAAGAGTGGAGCTTAACTCTCAGCACCTTGGACAGCACTCACTCACAGGCTTATAGGGCAAGAGTGTGTCTGTATGTGTGTGTGTGTGTGTGTGTGTGTGTGCATGAGGTTTCAGCTTTTGTGACAAAGGGGTGTTTGCCGTTTGAGTGAGGTGGTGTTTTCAGGTCGCGACTGCCACTTTTCAGCGCCGCCAATCCCAAAACACAACTTTCTCCCTCAAAGAGACTCAGACTAGCAAGAGAATAATCTCTTTGAGACGAGGACTTTTCCAAGCTTTTCACAAAGCCACTTGATGAGAAAAAAAAAAGAAAAAAACACCAAACTCATATTTTTGCTCCCAACCCCCCACCTCCCACCTCCCTTTCTCTGGGCCTTGATGGCACCGCAGCTCACCTGTTTAAAAGGCACACCAGCCGAAAGACAGGCGTCTGGTGGAGAGAGATAAAGACGAGATGTCTTCTGACTTCCTGACCCCTCTCGTCTCTTTCCTTTCAGCCGCCCTCCCCACCTCCGTCGCCCTCTCGCTGTCGACCTCAATAAGCGTCACTCAGATGTTCGACAGCAAATCAGGATAAATGGCAGACACGGATTGTTCATTCAGTTTCCTATGGGCTCCTATAGACAGCTGGAGCTGGAGGGAGAACAAGGAAAAAAAACAGCTATATGTGAATTATGCAACAGGCTAGAGGGAGTAAGAGAGCGAGCGGGTGGGAAGGAGGAAGTGAGACAGATAGAAAGATGAGTGAGAGACGGAAGGTGAAAGAAATAGCAGGAGGCAGAGAGGGAGGTAGAGTTGGGAATAGGGAGAGTAAGTGGGAGAGACAGATGGAAGAAAGAACAGAGGGAGGTAGACAGAAAGAGAGAGAAAGGGAGGGATATAGAGATGGTAAGGGAAAAGGGAAGAGAGGAATGGAGGGGGAGAGGGAGGTAGATAGGGATGGAGAGGAAAGAAGGCAGAGAGTTGAAAAGGGCAAGCAGAGAAGCAAGATAAATTTGTGGAAAAGGGAGGGAGGGAGGGAAGGAGGGAGGGAGGGAGAAAGAAGGAGTAACAGTGGAAGTGGAGGAGGGACATAGAGGTGAAGAGAGGGATTCCAGGAGGCAAAAACTCTGTTCTTCTTCTGGCACTCAGAAACTCAGACTGCAGAGAGGAGAATGAAGAGTGGGTACAATTTTACACCTCTTCTTCCCTCCATGTTCTCTCCCTTACTCAGTGTGGCTTGTTCTCATTCTTGACACATCTTGCTTTTTTGTGTTTTTTTGTTTTTTTTTGCAATCACACCTATTTCAATACCCGACTCTCCTCCTTTTGCAGCGTATTGTCCTCGCGTCTGCTGTTTTTGTTTGATAACTGCTCAGCGATGAATAAAATTATGGACCTCTATTGATTTACTTTGTCTACAGACTGTTTGAGCGCTGTTTTGATTAGCGCTGTGTGTGTGTGTGAGAGAGAGAAAGAGAGAGGGAGAGAGGTAGACGGAGAGAGAAAAGAGAAAGAGAGTGTGAATGTGAGTTTCTTTACATCTGTGTGTGTGTGTGTGTGTGTGTGTATTTGTGTGCCTGCCTGCGTGGCTGTTTGTTTTGATGCGTCTGTCACAGTTGAGGACCCATGGCGATAGAACTAAACAAGCACGGCTCTGGATGGAGGACATAAAAGTGAACAAAAGTCGTCCGATGAAAAATGAAGCGAGGGCGTGTTAAATATACAATGAAAACAAGTGCAGGGGGCTGCTGTGGCCGAGTGGAAGCTGCCCAGCCAGGCCTGCATCTGTCTCAATTTATACAGCACACATCAGTGGAGTCTGTGTTCAACTGTGGCTGGATGTACTGCACATTCGAAAGGGAAAGTACAAGGCTGCCATGCTGTAGATTCCACTGGTGTTATTATTATTAATAATATTGATAATAAAAATAATATAATATGTTTATTTATATAGCACCATTCATACACAGAATGCAACTCATAAAATTGATTACACAATAAATAAATAAAAACAGTAAATTGATTAAAACCACTGCATTACATTAAAATTACAATAACATTTCAAAATCAAAAACAGTCCAGCATAGGAGTGACCCTCTACACCAATCACAACAGCAACTCTAAAATGATCAACTCATAAAATGACAAGCAAACAATAAAATAGAAGAGTAAAAAACTAATAAACTAGTAAAATGCAATGTTAAAAGCTAAGTTAAAAAGATGAGTTTTGGGTGGTTTAACTTGTATAAATCTTAATAAAGTGGTTAGGTTTATTCAGTTTTTGCCGTTCCACATGCGCGACCATCATTACCAACACATGTTTCACAGCCAAGCTTTGTTCAAACCCATAGAACTTTGTTTTAAATTCTAGTCAGGATCCCAAGGTTTCCAATGATACCAAATATGTCATGCTGAATTACAGGGAAATATGTATAAAATGGTGCACAAACATCTATATTTTTTTTTTCCGTTTGATGTAATGGTCCACAAAATTTTTTTTAAAAATGTCACCTTGGGTTTGAATATTTCACTCAATATAAGCGTGATATAGCTTCAATGAAGTGTTGGAACGAGTAGATACAGAATATGTATGTGACATTGTCATACAGTATGGAAAAAGTTTTTTCTAACTTGAAGCTGAAGCTACTTAAGAGGAAATTTAAGAGGAAAATCAGACTGCAAGGGGTTAAGGATCCTCCCACTCCTTTACTCACCGTTCCTCTCCCATTCCCTTTCATCTTCATCTTCTTCATCATTATCATCACATTATCATTGTCATCACTATCAGTGCCAGCATCAACTTTCTCCACTTCTCTTCCTCTGTGTTATCTGATTCATCTTCTGTGTCTTTCTTGAGAACAATTTCTAAAAGTCCTTCACTCTCTGACAGTCTCTCCCTCTTCCTCTTCTGTTTCATATTATCATGTGTTTATCCAAATTAAGTGTTAAAAATCTTTGATGTGCAGATTTTTTTATGCTAAAATATGAGCGGACGGTGCGGAGAGAGGGAAAAGGAGCAGAGGGGATGGAGAGTGAGGGGACATCACGCTGAATAATGCAATAACAGACGCCGGAGGCTTCTTGTTGTCTTTATTTTTTTTTTCCTGGAAGAGTAGTGAATCCATTTCTCTGCTCAGGCAATTACTTTTAATTGGATAACCTTTTAGTTTGCTGAAGAACACTATTTTTAACTTGTGGGAAGTGCAAGGTGTTGGAGCGCTGTGCTTTCCCTGAGGTATGGCTTGCTGCACACATAGGTAGACGGAAGAGGAGAGTCTCTGTTAATATGGAAAGCAGATGCAAGGAGAGGGAGGGCGACAGAGGGAGAAGCACTCACATCAAACAGATGGAAATTCCTTTTTAGGATGATTTCGTGTGGAAAAAAGCACAGGATAAAGTTTTGAAGGAAAAAAGATAACAAAAAAACATTCACTCTTGATACATATGGAACAACTCCACCTCAATGAATAAAAGTAGGAATTTATAACTCAAGAAAGTTTTGCCATGCATGTCAAGTATTGATATTATCAGCCAGCATATTTCATGAAATGCAAACATGCTTTTGAACCTGGCAGAACAGATTGGACCGTGTGGCGGTGTTCTATCTTGTTTTATTGGTTTACTGCCCATTTTTTATTATAGTATTAATAGTATATACAGATGGAAAATAATAAATACTGTTACATTGACAGCTTTGACCAAACTGTGGCAAACAGGTTAAATTACTTTCACTGCTGGAGACAATGATAAAAGACTCAATACTTCTCTCAAAGTCTGCTCATAAAGTTTTTGGGATAATGTTCATTTTGTGTGACAAAACAACAGTTTTTGACATTGCCAGCTTCCTGCCAAGCCCAATATAATAATGATAATATGTAAATTCTTGAGTAATGGCCCCAAGAGGTTTCCAAACAATGCAAAATTATGCAAGGAAGACTTTAGTTGTAGGGTGTAATTTAATGTGCACTCCATCGTAGGTTTCAGAGATAAGTCGGTCTGAACTTTAGTCTCAAGGCCGAACAGTTACATTTAAATAACTAAATAACTGTTGCTGTTTGTGCACTGGCAAAACACAAACAAAAGTTTATGTTTGCACATTCTCAATCACCTTGTGTTACTGTGATGGAAATGAAATATTGAATTTACATAACAGACAATTACAACTTTATTTCAACTTTATATTACTTGTTTGTATAAATCATATATAGGTAAGAGCTTTCTCTCTCTCTTCTCTCTCCCTCTCTGTCTCTCTCCCTCTCTCCCTCTGTATAGCAACCAGAATGTGTTATGAAGTTGCCTAAGAACAAAAATGCTGTGGAAAAACAATGTTCGTTCCTCTGTGACATGTATTGTGATGGATAGCTGAGCTAAAACTGTGTATATGTATATGTGTCAGTGAGAGAAAGCAACAGAGACGGAGAGAGAGAGACTGTGTGCCAAGAAAATGTGCACTGTTCTGTAAAATACATTTGTGGGTGTCGTTTGCTATTCACCATGCATCAGTTGAATTTGACTGTTTAGTTAATTCCTATTCACTACGTGTCAGTTCACGTTGTTTGCTGTGTATCCTGTGTCTATACTACTGCCATAGGCTTTTAAATCAACCACCAAATCAAATATCAAAGACCAAAATCCTGAACAAAATTGATTTAGATTCTTGTGCCTTCAACTATGAAGTCAGGCTGCATGGGCCATTTTTATTTTATTTTATTTTATTTATTTTTTATGATTATTTTATTATTTTATTATTATGTTCACATCAATAAATGAAGACTTCTTCAGCCATTTATTTACCCACAGTAAGTTTAAAGGCAGCCTAGATGCATACCCAACTATCTGTTTGGCTATAGACAAAATAAATAGACTCTGTTAAGGGGTTTCTTTCTACATGCTCTTGTGCATGTAGATAAAAATGCTGCCATTCCTGAGAAAGGCACAGAGGTGATGGTAGGGATCATGTTGTAAGTCCTTCACTGTGCCATTTACTGGGGAAGATCTGCAGATCTAAGGCTTGCATCCCCTTCGTACAAGTTACTGAATGCATTTGGCTACTATGTGAGCGTATGTTGCAGGTAAGCAGCCTTATTTTCCTCCCCATTTCAGCTGAATAAATCAAACACTGCCTGTTTATAATTGGACACTATAGCCCTGTGAGGCCTGGCTGAAGTATGCTCTCAGGGCTTATGCTGAGGGCTTACTCAGACTGGCAGTGGGCCAGTAAGTAGGAAACAGGCCAAGTGTAAACAAAATACAGATTTCTTTGTGTTTTGGACCACCCCAAGAGTAGTTGACAAGGCATGAAATCAGAGGGAAAGGGCTACAAATAAACTAAGCTGTTGTGATCTTGTTCTCTGTATTGCATTCAGTTGTCTATTCAGCAATATACTTTATAGCAATATATCTTTTCTGCAGCATCCTCCAAACCGTTAACACTCTTGCCCCTTTTCTTTTGCATGACACAAGAGACTTTGACATTTTTAATAGTACCTACAATCTCTTTAACCTTGCTTTGTATCCTAGCTGATGGCTGGAGAAGTGTTTGGCTATTCCAAAACAGAAACCATTTTCCGCAAACCCTGAGAAGAGTTTTTTTTTTTTTGTAAGTCGGAGGCTTGGAGTCTTCAGACTGGGTGGCTGAAAGTAGAGTCCCTGCAAGGAAGTAACAGGGAAAATGAGACTAGGGCATTACCCTTCTGACTGGATTGGGTGCTGAAGGCATGTAGTCCATTTAAAGTAGAACTTCTCAAGTTTCACTGGGACTTTAAATCACATTTTTTTCTTGGGAAAAAAGTGCAAAAAGTGATTTTTTGGTTCTATTGTGTAGCCAAATGTAACAAAACTAGCGCACAGTATTGTATCTAGTCAATCATACACTGCAGGAAGATACAGCCAAGTATGTCAGTATTGCAGCATAGCATAGCCCAAGAGGTTCATACAAAATGATCCAGTCAAAACCCATCCGCTGTCTCTCCAGAATAATTTTGGAACCCATTTTACAATTCCCATGAACACACTTTGGGTCCCTGCCGAGAAAAACATTAATTCAAAGAGTTCCCCAAAGTATACCAATCACAGTGTACATTCACAGAGCAAGCAAAAGGTAATAATGGAAAGAAAAACTGATGGGGGGTGGGGACTAAAAGGGCTTGGGATTGTTTGGTTGGTGCAATTTTGGTCTTCTTTTCACTTGTGCGCCTGATAAAAGAGTCTTTCTGCTGAAGCACTCTGAACGGAGCAGAGAAAAAATCACTGTTGTGTAAAGAGTTGACTCTCAATACCTCTCTTATTCCTATCTGTTGGAAAATATCTATAAAAAAGATGCAACTGTACATCCACTTTTGGAACACTCTACACAGTAAATAGCACACAACTGATGGAACATTGTACTGATGCTCAATGGTCACATGACATTTGTAGTTGCGGTGCACTGACTTTACACAAAATATTTTCCAGATTGGTAGAAGCTTTTGTAATAGGTGAAGAGGTACATATACTGTATAATAACATTTTAATATAGCAACATTTTCAGATGGTTCTTCGTCTTAAGACAAATTTAAAGAAAGGCAACATTGCCAAACAATCCATAGGTGAATATAGTTTTAGTAATAGAGTTTTGTGCTTTGGAATGGATACACCAACTACCTAAATCTGGTTTCAGTATTTCCTACATTAGAATTTCATCATGAATCCTAGTGTGGTGATTTTGAAAACTACAACTGTTACATGATGGCTCTCTGTTGGCTCCATGCTCAACCCCCTCTCAGGGGCGTGGGCTGTTTTATTATGCAGCGAGTGCAGCAAAATTTCAACATTAGCATATTAGCCACATAGCTAAATAATTCACCTTATTTCCTAAAGCTGAGGAAACTAGGGCTGCAGAGAAGAATGACATTGTCGAAAACATAATGGACGTAAAAATTTTCAACCACATTTTATTTAGCCATTCCTTTATGAACCACAATACACTGCTAAGGAGATTTTGCAAAGGAGGCAAGACTGAGCTGCCTCCGTGAATCAGGCAGCTACTCCGGGGAAGAGGCACTGGGACAGACGGAGGAGCTGGAGATGTATGAGCAGAGCCTGTCCTGACCTCCCTGGGGCCCTAAGCAAAATTCTGCTAAGGGGCCCTCCTACCTGACCCGTGAGCCATGTAAACCCTCTCAAAGCCCTCTCAATCTTTAAGAAAAGGCTAAAGACCCAGCTCTTTAGCGAACACCTTCTCACCTAACGGACTGTGTAACCAAACCAACCAAAGAAAAAAAAAAAAATCTTTATTTGCCTCTATGCACTCTATGCACTGTATGCATTGCCTCATAGCACTGCCTCGTAGCACCTATGTCCTGTTGGAGCAGTACTTAGCTTTATGGCACTTACTCTCGTTGTTCTCTCCTGACTAGAACCTCGCTTGTGTATGAAAATCTCATGTGTACGTCGCTTTGGATAAAAGCGTCTGCCAAATGGGAAATTGAAAATTGTAAAATTGTAAACCATTTGCCATTGCCACACAGTCACACCTGACACCCCAGTGCTCCCACTACGATCCAACAATTAAGCATAGCACCTGTAAATTATAGATAACAATAGCCTACTATTATTAATTTTATCAGCTGCATCAGGCCCATTAAAACCGGCTCCCCCAGATTTCCTTTTATACATTTTCTAATATAAAATACTATTTATACTATGGCTTGGCTGAATACTTGATGGTTATTATTTACTGAGAAATGTGCATCCATATTGCCCAGTATGCCCAGCTAATCAACATTTTAAATTCAATATTTAATCAATAGTCAATGTCAATCCATTGCTTTCCATCTTGCATCAGTCCAGAGTTGTAACTAAACCTTGACTGAGAGACTAGATAATCATCGTCGTGTTTTAAAATTATGTGCGCCTATGAGGAGTGCCATCACACCCATATACTGTCTGGGCTGGTCCCCACAGAAGTTGCTGCTGGAAAGTGCGAGTTTCATTTTGTGCACGTGCATATGAACGCATGTTCATGCGCGATGCGGTTATCTTTTCTGAGCAGCAGTCTATAAACACTGTTGCCCCTTGGCGTTTATCAAACAGAATAAATAGTTGTATTTCACTTTCACTTTTGTCAGGCACAAAGTCACAGAACAGCCCTGGAAGTGGCTGGCAAGCAAGCAAGACACAGACAGACCAAGAGATGCACTGCAGCTGGGTTAGCAAGACAGACAGACTAGAGAGAGATGCACTGCAAGCTAACACATCAACTTAACGTTACTGTTATTTGCCAACATCAAACTTGGAGAGGAGAGAACACAAGTTTACCTGATTGCTGTTCCCGCAATTCACTCTCATGGTGTTTTTTTTTCCTCTTTTCGTGACCAGAAGGATAGTTCCGCTTCATCCTCTCATCGAAGTTGTAAACATTGACACACGCTTTGACACGACGGGGAGGCGGGGCCCTTGCGTAATTTGCGGGGCCCTACGCAACTTGCGTAATGAGCGTATAGGGCCGCCCGGCTCTGTGTATGAGCTAACAATAACTGGACCAATACTGCACAGCCATGCCCACAGAGATTTAGAGATTTAGATTCAGAGTATCTGCTGCAAGGAGTGGGACCAGCACAATTTTTGCTTGAATCCATAACTGCCATTGAAGAATAAGGATCAGTTTGTGTTACTAAACATCAAAGTTTTGATGCACACAAGGACTGCGGTGTCTTCCTCCACACAACCAATAACCAATAACCAGCTGGACTGAGAGGGTAAGTAAGTAAGTCCCTTCAACTGGCTAAACTATGCTAACTTGACAAACACTCAACATAAAGACATACATTTTTTGTTGCAACCATGCAGGCACTGAGCAAGTGACGGGCATCTTTAGTTTATTTTCCCGTTTCTGGTCAGATTCTTATTATTATTCCCCTATTGTAAATGGCTGTAGCTCAGCATCTGATTCGTCAACAGTTTTCAAATTTGGCACACACATACCAAACCCCGGTAAGCAGGTGTCCAAGCGGTTTTGTCGCATTTCGGCCACAGGGGACGCTATAACGGACAGTCGGTCACCCCGGCCGCCCCGTTTGACCTACACACTTGAAACTTGGTATATAGCCGTCATTTGGTCTGCTGAACACATTTCAAATTGGGACCCATAAGGTCCGTCAGGGTAGATTGGCCGCCATCTTGGAAATTTTGAAAAACCTTTGACAATCTTCTTCTCCAGAAACGTAAGTCCAAATGACACCAAATTTGGTATGTATGGTCCATGCACATGCCCAAACAAAAATAAAACTTTTCGTAATGATCGGGTAAAAAATGCACTTCACAGTCCACTGTGAAGTCCACTTCACAGTGGCCTATGACCTTGGTGGGCACATTATTGACAGCACCCTTAGGGGCTGTACCAAGTTTGGTGTTGATAGCCCAAAGGACAACAACGCAGTATGAGTTTCAATTTGTGCTAAGCTAACCGCTAACGCTCAAAATCACACATTAACAGCATCTACTCAAACCGTGACTCGCATTCACTCCATATCGCTTGTGGACACTTCTCACACCGGTCCAGAGTGATGTTCAGAGGTGGTCGCTGTACTAGGCAGTCGCGTGCTGTGAATACCTTTTGAGGCTGCTTGCAGCTTTAATTCTCTTTTATTGCTGTTTCTAGGTTCTAGGTATCTACTTACCAACTTTTGCTAGGCTAGTCCAGATAAGTTAGCTAGCTTACTCTGCTAGCAAACCAAACTGATCTCACAGAAAAACGTCAAATGAACAGGACTTGTCAACAGCAAATTGCTTGTTGATGGAACATAAAGTGTTATGTTATGAAATTATGTATTCCCAGCACGAAACGGTTATGTGAAGGAGACACGACTATAAGCAGGAAGTAGTGTCACATTGTAGTAGCACGGTGGCCAGTAAGGGCGAGGAGGTCGGGGGGGTGGATGGGCATATGTGTTTGCCTTTGATGCTGGCGGCCGGGGTATGATGCAGCGTTTTCAAAGGGCATTTCAACAATAAGTCACATTTAAATTTTTAACCCTAACCCTAAGGTTTTTCTTATTTAACCATGACCAAAGCCTTTCCCTAACCTTAACCAAGTTGTTTTACTTGCCTAAAATTAACCATAACCTTAACCAAACATGTTTTGCCTTAACTTAAAGTCGTTTTACCTGCCTAAACTTAACCGTTAACCAACCTTTGGGGCGTAATTCAATTTGTGGCGAAGGAACGTATTTAAATTTGTGATGGAGGAACGTATTTAAATTTGTGATGGAGGAACGTATTTCAATTTGTTGCGGGGGAATGTAATTCAGTTTGTGATGGAGAAATGTTATTTTCCCATAATACGTGTCCACAGCACGTAAATCACCGTTTTAGAGTTTGTGTTCATTTCACGTATTTGTGTGAGATCATGTTGTAGCAAACAATGTTTTTCTCTCCTCCCCTGCCTCAGGCTGACTGTGCCCCTCTTTTATAATTAGCTGCACCAAACTCCCTATTTTCATGCCATTTCACCCAGGTTATGTCTGCATGTATTGTAGAGTGTGCTGGTACACAAAGTATGCGCTTCAGCAAGCTTCATGTCCACATGACTTGTGTATTCCAAGTATACCATATATAATGGCATATGGGTTTTAAACTTGTGCAACTGTAAGCATCTCTGTGACACAGCTGGCATTCATATAATCCACCAAGCAGCACTTATTCCAATAAAAATTCAGCCTTTAGAATTGGTTCACTTATTGCCACAATCGTCTTCCAACTGTAATACACCACAGTGGGCAAGCAATGTGAACCACTTCTAAAAGTTGATATTATATTGAAATAAGAGTGGCTTAGTGGATTTTAGAAATGCCAAATTGAAAAGAAATTGGCTCCTTAAGATTAAACCATGTACTGCCAGGTACGTACAAGCCAGACCACATTAAATTGCCTGAGTTTGACATGTAGTTCTTTGTATGTAAGAGAGTACGGCATGTATCGGTGGTACACTCAATTCAAAGTAAGATCATACACACATTGTTGGGACTAGCAGTATAGTACTACTACATATCACTGTGGTGATATTTATAAAGCAGTACCGATCAAAAATTTTAACTGCAACCTCTTAATTGGATTCTGCTGCGGTTTGACGTTAAGTATGAGAACACAGATCATGCACACGCCACACGACATATCATCATCACATGCCATTCAGTCTGAGGTGTGTTTGTGTGTGTGTGTGTGTGTGTGTGTGTGTGTAGGGGGGGTGCAATCCTTGCTGATATGGAATATATAGTTAAGCATGTTGATGTCTGTCTCAAGAGGTTACCTTCCTTTAAGCCACATGATTAGCACCAATTTCCCAATTTAAGTGGTCTGTATAAAGAAACCTTAAGCTTGTTGTGAAAATGTTCTCAGTGCCCGTGTGTCTGTGTACATTTGTGCTTTTATGCGTGCGTGGGTGGGTGTTTACAACTGTTTTCTCTGCACACAGTGGTTGTTAGCAATTATTTCAAACTCCATATTGATCCACTTAATGTGCATAGGTTGGCAAACTGTGTGCATGCTGAGTTGATTGCATACATAGGCAGGTACATTTAATTTAAAATCAATGGAAAGGAAAATAGAAAGTCAAGTTCAATGGCGAGCTGAGAATAACTGAAAAACTAAGATATCGATCAGTTTTCCCCACAATTTGTGTTCTTATATCTTGTGGGAAGCAATTAAAAATAGAGCATGCATGGTCCGCTAGTTGTATGGCTCATGTAGCTACTTTACTTTTTTCTTTTTTTGTCATAATATTTTACTCCATTTCCCACTTCCTACTTTTTCTTCAAGAAGAAAAAAAAAGATAAATACATGTGACCATGAAGCAATCAACATAACCCTCCCCTTAAACTCTAAACATTTAATCACACACACACACACACACACACACAAAATCTTGGGTCACTTTGGTTGTTGGATTAGATTGCATTGGTAGAATGCAAACCAACTATTGAGTTCTTCTCCTATTTATTTCAAACAAACCAATGTTGCTGCTACTAGAAACGTAAAACACATCACTTTCTGTGTAGTATTATTTTTCCTGCATGGGAAATACCTAAACCAACACAGGTGTTTCCAACAGCAAATGTAAAAGCTTTCATGAATATACTTTGAGTCAGTTATATCAATCAGCAATAGAGAGTAGAAATACAGACATTTATTCATATTTATTCATACTTGCCAATATACTACTATCCCCTAAAAACATTTCACCTATCACATCTTACTGCATCGATTTTACTCACAAATTTGATCAGTCACAGTACAAGTAAGGAAAGTAAAGCCTTTGTTTCATCCGAGAACGTCTTTTCTCTGGCTTCACTCGGCTTCCGTGCCACTCACAGCGTCTCTGAACAAACCAGCAGTTGGGCAGGCTTGTCATTACCCTCAATGATTCATTCATTAAATCACTGAGTGCGTTGTTTGCAAATACCCAACAAGTTGTGAAGTAGCACAGTGATAGTTGAATATCCAGTAAGTGAGGTCACTGCACTTGGCTGGTTAGCCGTTTGTTAGCCCCGGGGTGGCATTACTATTTATCATGTTGAAGATGTGTTAATTGCTTAGCCTTGTGCTCTCTCTCTCTCTCTCTCTCTCTCTCTTTCTCTCTCTCTCTCTCCCCCTCTCTCTCTCTCTCTGATGATAGGCTGAGAGACCTGATGATCAGAGGACTACACTACATCTGTCCAGAACATATGCTCACAGATATGATACTGTAGTACTTTGTATGTGTGTGTGTGTGTGTGTGTGCATTTGTGTGTGTCTGTGTCGACGCATTTGGCCTATGTGTGATTGTGCAATGCCAAATCATTTTGTCCTTTTATTCCTGTGTGGATGTGTGACCTGAATATACAGGTGTCTGTACGCTAACCCAATTCTTTTCACACAATTCTTTTTTGATCATATCTGACCACTGCTTTCTAGTGCCTTTTGATGATAGTGTGATCTTGAAACCATGCAGAGTGCAGAAGTTTGTTTTACCTTAGCGTTGCTCATTGCTGTGCTGTTGGTGCTTTGCTTTAGCTTTGCTGCGTTGTGTGCATGTGATGGGTTATTGCTTGGATTGATTATTGAGAAATGTGCGCTTAAATCAACAGTATCAGGTTTGTCCTCCTGAATTAGCACAAGAATGACAGTAGAGTGCAACCGTGATGCTACATTGCTTTTATTCTCATGGGGTATTAGGCACAGTGCCTCTCTCTCTCTCCTACACACACACACACACACACACACACACACACACACACACACACACATACATTATGTCTCTCTCTACAGATTCTGCAGATTGGGGTCTCTAGGTTACCCAGGTTATGAAACCAAATCCTCTTTTGTATATGACACCCTGCCGCCTCTCTGCAATCCCTGCAATGGCATCCATAACTCCATAGCATGCCTCTCTGAAGCCATAGAATAGCAGATTGATGAATTATTGCTTTCAGGAACCCACATAAACATGTAGACCAATACATGTATTCTCTCTTTTTTCATATCACACTCACTCTAACTCTCACTCATGCACACTCATGCACTTACTGTAGACACACACACATGCTCACATCTAAACACACAAAAACACAAACACACATTTAATTTAACCAACAATCCCCTTTTCTACAAGGGAACTCTCTCTCTCTCTCTCTCGCTCTCTCTCTCTCTCTCTCTCTCTCTCTCTCGCTCTCTCTCACTCTCACTCTCTCTCTCTCTGTAGCCTGTGGTTTGGACAAATGGGCTCATATTTGATAATGAACTTGAAAGCTCACATTTAACTCACTCCAGTCCATAATTGTCAGCAGCATAGCCACAGTCTTTGCATTTCCATTAGCAACTGTAAAACAGCTATTTGTTTATTGCTTTGTCTGTGCAACTCAAAGGAGAAATGTTTTTGCATGCCCCCTCCACAGGGAGGTCAGAGGTCAGGGTCAGCTGCAGAACAGCAGCCCTGGAGCTGGTAGGGAGTCATTATCTTGCTCAAGGACACTTTAACAGGGCAGATGCTTGCTGTCATGGGGGGCTTGAACCTGGGCCTTCTGGTTGAAGGATGGCGTTCCTGCACCCTACGGCACCCTGCTCAAAAAAACAAGTTTAAATAGCTTAGGGTGAGGATTCATGATAAGCACAGTTTGGATGTATGAAGGTCTTTACCCAGGCAGGGAGATGTACAACTGTAACCAGCTATAACCCAGCACATTGCAGGATGTGTGAATATAATTTTTATTGTCAAGTCACATTGTGCAGCCACTCAAAAGGCTGACATGTTTGTGTTTTGGAATGAAAAATTGATGGCAGGTAAATATTGGTCAATATGGTCAGAATCAAACTGCTGTATATAATATTCCGTAACACTTTATTTTACAGCCCACTAATTACGGTATAGTTTGTAATTATGGGGTACTAATAACATAACAATGCTGTAGTTACAGGGTAACAAAACAAGAAGTCTGAGAATTAAGTGGTAACAATTTTGTAATTATGAGACATTTATAAGGTAGTTATGGTGTAACTTGTAATAGCTGCATACAAAATAATTACAGGGTACAATAACATAAGTTATTTTGGAAATTCTCTTTGTGTCTGTGGCAAATGTCAGACAAATACAACCACAACAGAAAGGACATTACAATTAAAGACAGAGATTTAACAACAAAGTGCTCCACATCAACATCACCAGCAATCAAGAATTAAGGGGGAGGGGAGGTCACTGCAACATTTACTCTGACACACTGTGATCTATCAGTCAAAAAGGACTCCACCCATATGATGATTCTGCTATTCACCTCTAACCGTAACAGCCTTTCCATTCAAATATGTGGTCTTATGGTACTGAATGCTAATGAAAAGTCCATAAACATAGCGTGGACATATTGTTGATCAAGATGACAGAGAATTCTATGCAATACATACGAAAGAGCATCTTCTGTGCCCCTCCCCCTTTTATATGCAAATTGCAGTGGGTCAAGTTTGTTTTGCACCTCACTGAGAACACGATCTAACACTATTCTCTCAAGACTCTTCACTACAATAGATGTTAAGGCTACTGGACGGTAATCATTTAAGGGCTGTGGTTTCAATGTTTTCGGGATAGGCACTATAAGTGAAGATTTCCAGGCTCTGGGAACACAGTGTGTATCAAGTGAGTTCTTTTTCTAACTTTGTTCGGTGTTTCACTATGGGACTCGCCTCAGCGTGACCAACTACGGAAGCTCCAATGACATCACGTCTGTCAGTGACAGACAGGTCGAACTGTGCTTGGGGCACGCCCCCTCATACTACCACAGTCGACCAGCCCCTTTCAAATCATTCTCGCTTTCTTCCCGTGAAGAAACTATACAAAGCTCCCTCAGCTCATCTAGGCTAGCTTGGATATCTGCTTAACAGTTCACAGACGACCCGTTAAGGACTACGTCGCTGAACGCAGTTCCCGGCTTCAGTCTTGATTTGCTGAGTAGGTCCTTTGCAAGAAGTGTTCTTACACAGGATATTTCAGAGCAGTGTCCGCGTCAAGGCGAGCTCCGGCTACCCTGTATTTGTTTACCGATGTGGTCGGTGACTGTGTAACATTATACCCTCCGGCTAACGTGTTACGGCGAGCCTACCAGGGTTCAGTTAGTATTAGTTTGTTAGCTGAGCCGAGTTCAGCTAACGTGCCACGGCGAGCAAACTCTTACGGTACGCAGTTAGTTTGGGCTAAACCCTGTGTGTTAGTGCTACTGATTGACAGGTTAACACGCTGTGGCACGCCTAGTTTGGCTAAATAATACAATTTTCTTCCTTCCAGGCACCATGTCTTCAGCCGCTACCCCCACCAAAGGGTCAGAACCGAAGGCTAAAGAGGCTGCATCCCGCCTGTGTCCCGCGTCATGCGGGTCATCCATCTCGGGCAGGGACCCTCATCCCATGTGCATGAATTGCATGGGCGCTAAACACGCTCAAGCATCACTGGCTGACCCCCAGTCATGTTCCCACTGCGTGTCAATGCCAGAAAAGAAGGCTGAGAGTGGCAGTGGCCAATAATCAGGACCCATGCCTGTCAGGAGCCACCCCAAAAGCCTCAACCAGCGCCCATCAGCCGCGAGCCGCACCGTCCTGGGCGGAGGTGATGGACGCTGAGTCCCTGGACATGCCTCCACTTTTCGAGGAGCTCCTCGAAGTGGAACCGGGCTGTGAGGATGCAGAGGGCGATGCTAACTCTGACCTCCTCGACATGGACGAGATGGAGCAAGAGGAGAATGACTCCACCTTCCCTATTCAACAATCCAGACCCCCCAGCGCATCCAACGCTGTTCCCCCAGTGGACAGCAGCTTATACGAGGTCTGCAAACGGGCCACATCCAAGTTGGGGATACAATGGCCAGCAACCCAGGACGCCGAGGGGGTGGAGAGAGACCTGTATGATGGTAAGAGGCTCCCACCAGCCCAACCACCATCAAAACAACTCCTACCAGCAGTGCCCGCTTGTATGAAGGAAATAAGCCGGTACTGGTCCAGTCCGTTTAGGAGTAAGCTTCCCACCAAGGGCTACTCTAAGCTGGAGATCCAGGGGATGGGGGAACTGGGGCTTGCCGAACCCCCAGTGGTGGAGCCTTCAGTGGCTTATCACGGCCGCGCTCTCTCAGCCTCCTCCAACATCTCTCTGCCTAGCAAAATGGAGCTCCTTACCGCCTCCATTTTCCAGAGGATGTACAAATATGCAGCACAGTCAGTGTGCGCTCTAAACGCAATGACACTGCTATCTGCATACCAGGCGGAAATTCTAGAAGAGATGGGCCGAGAGCTGGACACAGGGTCACCTAACCCGGCCCTCTGGGATGAGATCTGTGTAGTGAACGACCTCATCCTGCACTCCTCACGTGGCGCAGTGCAAGGCTGCAGTCGAGTGATGGGACTTGCAGTCTCAGGTGAGAGGGCCCTGTGGCTGAACCTCTCAGGCCTGAGTGATGAACAGAAGGCAGAGGTGATGGACGCGGCATACGACCCCACCAAAGGTCTTTTTGGTCCAGCTCTGGAAAAGATGAGGGAGACCAGCACCCTCAGGAAACAGGAAGGTGAAGCCTTTGACCTCTCCCTACCCCGGAAACACATCCCTCGCCCCCCTCAGGGACCAAGGGCTGGCTTCGCTGCTGTAGCCGCAGCAGTGAGGGGGAGACAGGGGGGTGCCAAACCACAGAGACAGGCAGCTGGCCATCAGACTAACCAGCAGCCTTGGTCAGAAAACCAAAAGCCATGGGGCAAACACTCCTTCGCTGCAGTGGCAGGGAGAAACCACCCCTCCCACCCCGGGGAAGGGAAGAAGAAGTGTGCGACCTAACACTCCTAGCTTCTCGCTCTCCCCTTCCCACAAAGAGAAGGGAAGTGGAGGTGGAACAAAGCCCCAAAGTTTGTGGTTCAGAGACTCTGGTAATTTCAAGTTTTCCAGGTGTCCTCTCCCAGTTTCTCTCCCCTCACGTTCAAGAGGAGGAGAATCAGGGGCAGCAGGTAACACAGTGTCACCAAGCACTTCCACCCTGTTCAGAAATAACAGAAATAAAATTTGCATTCTCGCAGCCAGGCCCAGAGCCAAGGGCGAAATGCTCCCCCAAAAACAAAATAAAAACAAAACAATGTCATGTTCCCTTAATCCCCGCAGGGGGAGCTCGTGCTCTTCCGAGGGCAGACAGCGCCCTCTAGGCCCGGGGGGTGACATCACTGCAGTGCGACAGCAAGGGCTCACTCCCTGCCCGGGTAGACCAATGGCGCGCATCCGCAGTTCACCCGTGGGTTTTGTCCACTATTTCTCAAGGGTACAGACTACAGTTCGCCGTGAGACCACCCAGATTCAACGGTGTGTTAGTTTCAGTGGCCAAGGGGGATTCAGCAGAAGTCCTAGAGGATGAAATAACATCCCTATTAAGCAAACAAGCGATCAGAGCCGTCCTGAGCGAGGAAGCTCAACAAGGTTTTTACTCCCGTTACTTCCTCGTTCCAAAGAAAGGGAGCTCATCCCTTCGCCCAAATCCATGTAGAAATTTTACAGACATACGTGTTGCAACAAGCTTGAAAATTGAAAGAAATTGAAACCCACATGTTACAGTAATGTGACACAAGACCAAGATTAGAATTACAAACAATTACATGTTTAGTAATTCAACCCCCTAATGTAAGTGTATCAACTTATCTACATTATTTGGGTTTGCCATCAGCAACACTAAGGATTGGAGATGTACTTTTCTTTGTTGTGGTTTGTGGTTCCATATGTAGGAACACCGATTCCATTACTATAACTTCAATATATCACGCTGAATACATTATTGCTTTTATACAACAGTTAAATGCCATACTGAGACCTTGTTTTGACTGCATTAAACAACAATTTATGTTTGTACTGTATTTGTGAATGTGTATGCTCGTGCACACACATGCATGTGTGCATGTACTGTACGTGTGCAAATATGTGTGTCTCTGTTTTCATCTGCATGTGCACTTTACTAAGCCTAGTGATCCACATAGCCTGTTTAGCTCTCTGTGTTTAATGAAACAGCAAGACTATTAATGGTGACAGCCGGGACTTGTGTCGTATTCATAATGGATGGCTTTGCTAATGTAACTTTAATAACCAACCAGCCACTAACATTAAAGCAAGATCTGATTTTTCTGATTGTTTTTTTTGTTTTTGTTTTTTTTATCAAAGGAGTACACTTTCTTTTCAAATCTTTTTTTTTTTTTACTTTTGGTCTGTACACTTCTCTTTTGTCTCATTTTTCATGTTCTCTTTTTTACTCACTGTCCCTACTACTATGAAATGAATTGGCTCTCCTAAGATCACTGTGTGCGTGTGCGTGCGTGTGTGTGTGTGTGTGTGTGTATATATGTGTGTGTGTGTGTGTGTGTGTGTGTGTGTGTGTGTGTGTGTGTGTGTGTGTGTGTGTGTGTGTGTGTTTATGTGGTGGTAACAATGGGTGGCGTTAGTGATAGTGAAGACAATCATCCTCCTTTTGCCCATTTTTAATAATGTATATTACTTATTATGTATTTATAAAGATGATTGCATAATGATTAAATGGCAATATGTATGATTATGTTTATGTAGGCTATGGATATCTTTAATTAGACTCTTTGGGGATGTGTGGGGAAAGTAATATATGTACATACATGTATGTTTACAAGAGCTGGAAGGTGCAGCCTTTGTGTATACACTATATACAGTTTGTTTTTGTTTATCAGCTCAACACATAAAAAATACAGTATGTTGCACTGAAACTGTAAGACGGGTCACACCAACATGCCACACAGAATTTTCTCCATGACGTTCCATTTCACTATGAAAGGTCAGAGCAAACGTTAACACAAAGCATCGCTAATTGCTGTGAACTGAAAAGGGAGTGCATTAGGGACTTTAAATTGAATGAACAGTACGTGTAAGTGTGTGTGTGTGCAACGGAGACAGTGTTTGTTTGTGTGACTCGTGTGTGTGTGTGTGTGTGTGTGTGTGTGTGTGTGTGGGTGGGGAGGGGAGGAGGCATCTTTGTGGGTGAGTGCATGACTGTGCATCTGTGTGAGCATCAATGTGTGAGCATGTGTGTGTGTGTGTGTGTGTGTGTGCGTCCATGCCTGTGTGTGCCAGTGTGTGTAATTGGTCTGAAGTGGTTTGTGTATTGCAGCCCAGGGGCGGTAAGTCATTGGACTGACCTCTGTAGTGTGACAACAGTAGAGTCTGAGGCAATCTAAAGGCCCAAACATCAGCAGCCACCAGCAACCAAAACACATTAAAGATTAAAGCAGTCGCTCAGAACAAAGCCACTGGTGTGTAGTTTGTTAAGAGCGGACTTTGTGTGTATCGTTGGTTCCGTTGGGGCCATTTTGGTGGGGGTGTTGTATGTGTATTGTGTATGTGTGTGTGTGTGTGTGTGTAAGCGTGCATGCGCTTTGAGATTGAGTCACTGTTGTGTGGTTTGTTGCCGTGGACTGACATTTGTGAGTGCTGCTGATTCTGTGCCGGCCACTTTGAAGGGTGTATGGAGGTGTTAGAGTGTGTGTGTGTGTGTGCGTATTTGTATGTGGTGAAGAGATTTAGCCACTACTGTGTGACTTTCACATTGCTGTTGTAATATGGAAAAGTTGTGATTCCAGTTTAGGTGTTCGTAAATTTACATGATGATGTGTAAATATAGTGGCCCTAGGTATCATAACGCTCCTTCAAAACCAATTGTATATTTTCAGAAATGTTCGGAAAAGGCTTTGTGTTTCTTTGTCACTAAAAAATATTATCTTTTGAAGATGAAAGGTTTTCATATTAAAGCTGTGTGGGCTGTGTGTGTGTGTGTGTGAAGGGGATAATTTCAGTGAGGTTGAAGGCAGATAGCAACCCCTTCTTAACTCAAAATCAGTCTCCTTGTTACTTTAGAAAGGTGAGTGATAACTACCTCATATCTTCCTTGAATCAAATCATACACTTTATGTGTGTGTGTGTGTGTGTGTGTGTGTGTGTGTGTGTGTGTGTGCGCGCGTCTGGACGTGTGAATGCATATGTTATTGCGGTGTAGCTGTGTGGTGGTGTGAGACTGCAGACCAAGTCAAACAGAAGGAGGGAGAGAGATAGGAAAGGAGGGAGGATGAAGAAGGGGAACGGTAAAGAAAAGAAAATATAACCAGACAAGGAACGGTCAGAATGACACAGACTAGGGGAAAAAGCAGAATGAGAAAGAAACGAACAAAACAGGACAGATGCTCTAGTGAGTCGAAAGAGGAGAGAGATGTGGAGCAAGATAGAATGTGGCAGAATTAGAGATACTACAGCTATGTTAAGACAGGAAACTCAACTCTGATTTTTTTTGCATATCCAATACGTCAGACAAAAAACCCCCCACATGAAATCCTATCTTTTCAGATCAGATTCAAACCACATTTGTCGGTGGTTTGAAATGCGACTCAAATCACATCTCTGAAAATGCAACTCAGTCTGACCAGTCAGATTGGATTTCAAGTGTTTTATTTCCACGTCACCCCCCATGTGACACATATTTGACGTCATACGTTGCGACAAGAACAGCAGAGCAGAGCAGACATGGAGATAAGCCAGCGAGAGAATAAGTGACTGGACAAATGAAGACGTTGATGCCTCCTCTCACTAATGTGAAAAACAAACCAGATTCGCCTGCTGTCTGAACACAGCATGTCATCGTTGTCACTCCAGTTTTGGTGATTTTCATGTTTTAACTTAAATTGAAGACTTACATGGTCGTCTATGGGCTAAGAAAGTTCTATGACCCTTGGGCTTATGAAATCCTTTCAAAACCCCATTGGATAAACTGAAAAATGGTCATGGTCATCAAGCTAAAAGCATGACTCTTAGTTCCTGAAATGCTGACGTTTTGGAGATAGAAGGCTTTCACCCGATAACAGTGATATGAGAGAGAGAAAATGCGTGAGTTGTAGAAAGAAAAGCTAGAAAGAAAACAACAAGCAAGAAGGAAATAAAGAGAGAAAGATTGAATGTTAATTATACAATGAAGATGGAGAAAGAGGAAAATACATAGTAATAAATAATAATACAGTATATACCGAGCAGGAGAGAGAGAGAGAGAGAGAGTCCCTAAACCTCTGAAGTAAAGCTTGCTTGCTGCTTGAGACACACCAGAGAACAGCGGCTGCTGTTTTAGTACCATCCTCCCTTTCACCACAAACCTCTCAACCAGTGTTCTTTTGTGTGTGTGCGTGTGTGTGTGTGTGTGTGTGTGTGCGCGTGTGTGTGTGTGTGTGTGTGTGCATCCGTGCCTAAGGGCTGCTACAGGGGGTTCCGCCTCGGCATGAGGAAATGGAAGAGTATGGTCTCCATGGCTGAAGCCACAGGTGAACACACACACACACTCAAACTCCTAACCGATGACAATACAGTATCTCATGTGGTGAGGACTAAAATGTCCGGGCTGTGTGTTTTTCCCCTTTGCACTCAGTCAGATCCCTCTGGCAGTATACAGCCAGCAAAGCTTTTACTCACCATTTAGTAAACACAGATAAGGTGGATGGGGTGAACACACACACACACACACACACACTCACATAGTGTATGGTTATTGATCTTGTAGTGTTGTCAGAGTCATGATGGGTTATGAGGGATGTGGCTGCTGTACTGACCTGGCAGACCACCAGCCATCTATCACCTCAATAATCACACTCACACACATACACACACACACACACACACACACACACAGAGATACAAACACCAGTACTTTCATTCTCATATAAACACAGCACACACACGCACTTATTCACTCACAGTAATGTA
>NW_027280784.1:0-17500 GCF_046629955.1 Centroberyx affinis
ATTCTTGCTAGAATGCATAAAATAAACATTGTTATAATGTTATAACGATTTTTATGAATGAAGACATCCATTTTGGTTGGTTATTACATAATGCACCATATTATTACATTTTCATAAAAAAAAAAAAAGTACATCTCCCGCATTTTGTAATAACTACCGCAATATGTAATAATTTATTACAAAATGCGGGGACATTTATTACATATTGCGTTCAGGCTGTGTATTACAAAATGCGGCAGATTATTACAAAATGCGGGTGTTGTTACATAATGAAGTGAAAATTTATTACATTTTGTCGAGTTATTACATAATGTGTTGTTACAAGCCTGAACTCCGCTCGGGGTTCCTGAGTCATTTTTCTGACTCCAAAAGAACTTTTAACCCGAGGAAGTGTGATCCTCCTCCTTTGCAGGGAATCGGCCAAACCGAAGTACTGCATCGAGCTTTCCTCCCACCCGGTCGGCCTGGTCCGGATGGGGAAGAACGTGGTGGTGGGCTGCGCCGACGAGAGCCTGCAGGGCTTCACACAGAAGGTAACAAACACAGCTCCGGTCCTGTGGAGGAGGAAGACCTGCTGACCAAAACCCAGTCCATCATCAGTCTCTGAGAAACCCCTGGCACAGGAGAACTGAGTGAATGTTTCCTCACCGCTGCCAGCAAAGATGTAAAATAAAACAATATCCCATGACAGCAAAATTTCCACAAAAACAAACTTTTAGGTGTACTGCTCTAATAATTTCCAAGTAAATCAATAAGAGCAGTTTTAGTGCTGCAGCACAAGAACTGACACTAGCATTAGTAGAAAAACCCTTTGTCACACGCTCTCCCTCTCTCTCTCCCTCTCTCTCTCCCTCTCTCTCTCCCTCTCTCTCTCCCTCTCTCTCTCTCTCCCTCTCTCTCTCCCTCTCTCTCTCCCTCTCTCTCTCCCTCTCTCTCTCCTCTCTCTCTCCCTCTCTCTCTCCCTCTCTCTCTCTCTCCCTCTCTCTCTTCCTGTCTGTCTTCACTGTGACGTCAAATAAAGGAAGAAAAAAAAAGCCCATTAGAACAATCTATAAAACAGAAGGTGAACGGACGTTGTGTCTCTTCTGGTTTTTCAGGGGAAGAAGCTGTGGAAGGCGATCCTCCCCGCTCCCATCACCACCATGGCGGCCATGGATCTGCCCACCAGGGGCTTCCAGGCCGTCCTGGTGGGCCTGGCCAACTGCGAGGTCCACCTGTACCGGGACAAGAACCTGCTCAGCGTCATCAAGACGCCGGACGTGGTGAGCAGCGTCTGCTTCGGCCGGTACGGGCGCGAGGACGGCACCCTGCTCATGACCACCAAGGGAGGCGGCCTGATGGTGAAGATCCTGAAGAGGACGGCCGCCTTCGACGACAGGGACGCCGCGCCCGGCCCGCCGCTGGCCCAGAGCGTCCGCCTCAACGTGCCCAAGAAGACCAAGCTGTACGTGGACCAGACGCTGAGGGAGCGCGAGAGCGGCGTGGCCATGCACCGGGCCTTCCAGATGGACCTGAGCCGCCTGCGGCTGGCGGCGGCCAAAGCCTACGTCAAAGCTCTGGAGTCCAGCCTGTCGCCCGTGTCCGCCAGCCCGACCGAGCCGCTCAAGATGAACGCCGTGGTCCAGGGCCTCGGCCCGTCCTTCAAGCTCACCCTGAACGTCCAGAACACGGCGGCCTGCCGGCCCGTCATGAACCTCGCCGTCAGCTTCCTGTACGACGAGAACCTGTACAGGATGAGGAACCCGTACATGAGGATCCCGCTGCTGGTCCCCGGACTCGTCTACCCCGTGGAGACGTTCGTGGAGTGCACGAGCGACAAGGGCATCTCTGACATCATCAAGGTGTTCGTTCTGCACGAGGGGAAGAGCGCCCCGCTGCTCACCGCACACATCAACATGCCCGTCAGCGAGGGACTGGCGCTCAACTGAGACGCTTAGGATTAACACCTGGTGTCATTTTGCCACCAGACATGCTGTTCATCACCAGATGTCAAGGAGCATCACATGCACAGATGCTACTGAACGTTAACAACTTTTGGGACCAGAGGGACCGGTCTGATATGGGAGGAAAACATCATTTATCCCAAAGACTGCTGGGATTCCTTGCAGCCGTTGACCTGCAGGACCCGGACAACTGAAGAGTCAGAATGAAATGCGTTTCCCCCGTCAGTGAAAAGTCACAGCTGAGCAGCCTGCTGTCAGTGGAGAGTTTTAGTGTCACAGACGGGAGGAAGTCTACTCCACCAGCCATTTGGCAGCAGGTCAGCCGTCATGTGGAGCTTCTTCTTCTCTGTTCTCAAAATCAAACTAGCTGACAAAATGTTGAGTTGCTGACCTGCTGTGAAGAGGAATTCAGTTTATACTAGTTTAAAGGATCAGGCTGGTGTTTTTTAATGCATTGCTTACCGTCAACAAATCCTATGAAAATAACAAAATCAGCAATGAATTTGTTTTGCCAACAAGTCTGGTCCATGTATCTGGTCCCAGTGCAGCCATGTCCCAGCAGCCATAGAACTCCACTGTATTAAAAAACGATTAAAAACCCGTCACAGAGCCATGCTGCTGCTCTGCAGCATATTTCATCATCACCATGCACCGGGCCGGACCACTTTTTCCTCAAACAACTTAATAAGCCGGCTGGAAACACTTTGCGATCTCAGGAAAGTAGTTCCACAGCACAGAAAATAGTCCCTGGCGTAATGAAGAATTTGTTCCTGTTTGAATTTGATTTGGTAAAAACTACAACAGTCTGACTTTTCATGGTAACAGTTAGAGATTTTTAAAATGTAAACTATGTCTTTGTGAGCTGAATTTAAAGGTTTTTATCTTACAATTGGAGCCGATGACTTCCGGGCTGAAGGCTAAAAACGGTACCTGGGAAGTCAGAAAGTAACGGGAGGAGAGCAAACACATTGTTGATGTTGTTATTTTCATAGGATTTGTTGACGGTAAGAAATGCATTAAAAACACCGGCCTGATGCTTTAAGTGTCAGGCTGTGATCCTCCAGCTGGTTTCCTCTGATTTGAACCAGAGAGGAGAAGCTGACTTGTGTATTTCTGTATTTGGTTCCTTTGGGTTCAAACTGACCAATCACAAGCCAACCAGGGCTTGGAAACAAAAGTCACATGACGCACAAGCAGCTTGTTGATTGGACAGAGTTTGAACCTGTCGTCCTGCAGGTTAGAGACTAGACTTCCTGTAACTTTATCTAACATGATGGACTTGTCTGTCTCTTCTTCTGTGGTGTTCACACCAGTTATAGAACACATGAAGAAACAGCTGAATATGAGCATCAGTCCAGACTTCATTTAGTTCTGCTAGGCTTTTCGTCTCCCTCTACCCATAATCCCTTGTGTTTCGGGGGTGGTTTCCTGTAGTTGGATTATGTTCTCACTCCTAAGGAACCGCACTGCAGAACCCGACCAGAGGAGGAAAATAAACGGACCGGAACACGCTGGAGGGAACGCAGCCTCAGGTCACATGACGGCCGGTGAAATGTCAGTAAATGTAGGTTTTGGCTGGTCTGCTCTGGTGAAGAAAAAAAAAAAAGGTGAAAAGCTGGCTGGTGAAATAGTGAAAGTGGCGGGTGGATTTTGGAAAGCACCTGCATTGTGGTCTGTGGGTGAAGAGCTGATTTCCTGCCCTGCTCACATGGTGTGAAAGCCTTTTCAGAGGCAAAGTAACGACACCTGACTCTTCCAGAATCACTTGTTGGCCCCGAAGTAAAGCATAGCACCGAATATTATTAAAATAATTATCTATATTAAGAACTGTGTTTATCAAATCATTATATTTTTGAGAATAGGGTCGTCGTTTTCTTTTTCAGATATCGGCCGGTGTGTTTGAAGTAGAGGAACATTTCCAAAACGAATCGTGTTTTTGAAGAAAACCCTTTAAATCCGCTCAGCCTGTCATGTTGTCAGTGTGTAGATTTGGAGAAAAGGTCGTCGTCTTATTTATAAAAAAAAGAAACTATAAGCATTCCATGTTGAAGTGGTTCAGTTAGACTGTAGGTTTATCAAGACTTTTCAACCTGTGAAAAGTTCCTGTTCAGCCGCTCAGGGATTTGAATCATACTGTATGTTTCTGCAAAAGTGTGTTTTCTTTTTTGCTTTTTTTTTTAAGTGTACGGTGAAAGTAAATAGTCAAAATGCGTTTTTAGCATTCATGTATTTTTTATTCTGATTTAATTCTCTGGAATTACTGTGGCTTTTTCTGACTTCTGTGAAAAGAAAAGAAATAAAAAATTAATTGAGCAACAAAACGGCGTGTTGCAGATTGATAAACCGCTCACATCACAGTCAGTTTAATTAATAGAGGAGTTTGTTTTGATTCAGCACAGTATGCAGGGAGGGAAACAACCCACTGGAGTGTGCTGCTGTCACACACACACACACACACACACACACACACACACACACACACACACACACACACACACACACACACACAATGAATGCCGTCAAATCAAAACTCATGATGTTTTCGAATGCAAAATCCAAGCCACTGAACCTCCCATCTGTCAGCACTTTCCAGGGCTCTGAGACTGAGTCTGCATCTCAATACAAGTATGTAGGAATGATGCTTCTCTCATTGAAGCCTCACATTCAGCAACTGGTGAAAAAACTGAAGTTGAAATTTGGTTTTTATTTTAGAAACAAGTCTCGCTTTTCCTTCGAGGCCAAAAGGAGACTTGTTGCTGCCTTTGTGTCTGTGCTGGACTGTGGTGATGTTATAATTTATATACTGAACAAAAATATAAACACAACACTTTTGTTTTTGCTCCTTTTTTTCATGAGTTGAAATAAAAGATCTAAGACTTTTTCTATGCTCACAAAAGGCTTATTTCTCTCAAATTTTGTTCACAAATTTGTTTAAATCCGTGTGTCCTATGTTCCCAGGGTCCTAAGTAACATAGGACCCTGGGAGAGCACATATGTAGAAGTGGGGGACATAGGACCCTGGTAACATAGGACCCTTTGTCATGTTCCCATGATGTGCCATATAAATCTGGGGAACATAGGACCTTGGGAACATAGGACCCTGGGAACATAGGACCTTGGGAACATAGGACCCTGGGAACATAGGACCTTGGGAACATAGGACCCTGGGAACATAGGACCCTGGGAACATAGGACCTTGGGAAAATAGGACCCTGGGAACATAGGACCATGGGAACATAGGACCTTGGGAACATAGGACCTTGGGAACTTAGGACCTTGGGAACATAGGACCCTGGGAACATAGGACCATGGGAACATAGGACCTTGGGAACATAGGACCTTGGGAACATAGGACCCTGGGAACATAGGACCTTGGGAACATAGGACCCTGGGAACATAGGACCCTGGGAACATAGGACCTTGGGAACATAGGACCTTGGGAACATAGGACCTTGGGAACATAGGAGCCTGGGAACATAGGACCCTGGGAACATAGGACCTTGGGAACATAGGACCTTGGGAACATAGGACCCTGGGAACATAGGACCTTGGGAACATAGGAGCCTGGGAACATAGGACCCTGGGAACATAGGACCTTGGGAACATAGGACCTTGGGAACATAGGACCTTGGGAACATAGGAGCCTGGGAACATAGGACCCTGGGAACATAGGACCTTGGGAACATAGGAGCCTGGGAACATAGGACCCTGGGAACATAGGACCTTGGGAACATAGGACCTTGGGAACATAGGAGCCTGGGAACATAGGACCTTGGGAACATAGGAGCCTGGGAACATAGGACCCTGGGAACATAGGACCTTGGGAACATAGGACCTTGGGAACATAGGAGCCTGGGAACATAGGACCCTGGGAACATAGGACCTTGGGAACATAGGAGCCTGGGAACATAGGACCCTGGGAACATAGGACCTTGGGAACATAGGAGCCTGGGAACATAGGACCTTGGGAACATAGGACCTTGGGAACATAGGAGCCTGGGAACATAGGAGCCTGGGAACATAGGACCCTGGGAACATAGGACCTTGGGAACATAGGACCTTGGGAACATAGGACCATGGGAACATAGGAGCCTGGGAACACAGGACCTTGGGAACATAGGAGCCTGGGAACATAGGACCTTGGGAACATAGGACCTTGGGAACATAGGAGCCTGGGAACATAGGAGCCTGGGAACATAGGACCCTGGGAACATAGGACCTTGGGAACATAGGACCTTGGGAACATAGGACCATGGGAACATAGGAGCCTGGGAACATAGGACCATGGGAACATAGGACCTTGGGAACATAGGACCATGGGAACATAGGACCATGGGAACATAGGACCTTGGGAACATAGGACCTTGGGAACATAGGACCTTGGGAACATAGGAATGACTCCTGCTGAAACATCACAGCAAAGGGAACAGATCCAGATGTCTGTGCTTCATTTTCTCCACGTTTCCCTGTGATCCAGCCTGACATGTTTGGTGTCTTTGGAAACCTCGAGATCCGGACTAGAATTTAAAATAAAGGTTCTGTGGGGTTTGAACGAAGCTCGGCTGAGAAACACGAGCTTGTAATCACCGGTGGGTAGAAGTGATAAGGACCTGGACATGTAGTGAGGAATCCGTCTGGATCTCACGAGGACAGAAAAACCAAAACACGTGTTCCTGTTTCCCTGAGTTCGTGTTGTAGTCGCTCCGTCTTGTTCTGATCTGTTTCACTTTTGTTTGCTGTGAAGAAATTCATGACTCAGATAAACATAGTTGACCCGACTTGACTTGACGTGTGTGTGTGTGTGTGTGTGTGTGTGTGTGTGTGTGTGTGTGTGTGTGTGTGTGTGTGTGTGTGTGTGTGTGAGAGAGAGAGAGAGACAGCTGATCTAAGCAGTAGATTCCAGTGGGATTAATATCAAGGGAGGGACTGGATACTAGCGTTGGAAACACACACCCACACACACACACACCCATACACACACACACACACACACACACACACACACACCCATACACACACACACACACACACACACACCCATACACACACACACACACACACACACACACCCACACACACACACCCATACACACACACACACACACACACACACCCATACACACACACACACACACACACACACACACACACACACACCCATACACACACACACACACACACACACACCCACACACACACACACACACACACACACACACACACACACACACACACACACACACCCATACACACACACACACCCATACACACGCACACCCATACACACACACACACACACACACACCCACACACACACACACACCCATACACACACACACACCCATACACACGCACACCCATACACACACACACACACACACACCCACACACACACACACACACACACACCCACACACACACACACACCCATACACACACACACACACCCATACACACGCACACCCATACACACACACACACACACACACACACACACACCCATACACACACACACACACACACACACACACACCCACACACACACACACACACACACACCCATACACACACACACACACACACACACCCATACACACACACACACACACACACCCACACACACACACACACACACCCATACACACACACACACACACACCCATACACACACACACACACCCATACACACACACACACACCCATACACACACACACACACACACACACACACACCCACACACACACACACACACACACACCCATACACACACACACACACACCCATACACACACACACACCCATACACACACACACACCCATACACACCCACACACACACACACCCACACACACACACACACACACACACCCACACACACACACACACAGGTGGATGAACTGGTGCTATGTGATTGGCCCCTGCGTGCCAAACCGAAGAACGAAACTCTGTCTTCACCGTTTGGCAGGAAAGTATTTTGCCGAACTCGTTTTCAGACCGCAGACGGATTCACCTGACAGAACCGCAGAGTTTTGTTTGGTTTTTTTTTTTTTTTTTCTCAGCTCACGTTTGATCAAATCGTGATCTGATCCATCGCAGTTTCAGTTTTGGTCGGTCTGGGTTTCAGCTGGTTTTGAAATCATCTCCAACACTTCAACATGCAGAAATACTCCATTTATCATGTTTTTTTTTTCTTTTAATTACTGCATGTTAACTAATCTTTTCCTTTATTTTTTCTTTGTTGTTGTTTTCTCTCTTTATCCCTTTACTCCGCTTTTCTTTTAATATTCTTTTACTTATTTTCTACATTTCTCCCTATTTATTTAACAGTATTACTTTACCTATTGATTTGTTCATATTGTTTTGTTCTTTCTAAACTTTTTTGGGGTTTCATTACACTATATTGTAATTATGTATGATCAGAGGTGGAAAGTAACTAAGTACATTTACTCGAATACTGTACTTAAGTACAATTTTGAGGTACTTGTACTACTTTACTTGAGTATTACCATTTTATGCTACTTTATACTTCTACTCCACTACATTTCAGAGGGAAATATTACACTTTTTACTCCACTACCTTTATTTGATAACTTAAGTTACTAGTTACTTTGCAGATTCAGATTATTAATACAAAATATAATCAACTAATAAATTGTGATGTATTATTATAGATTACTGTAAGCTACCCAGCAGTATATAAAGTAGTGGAAATCAGCCCCACCTTTTCCAGCTGCAACATTAAAGTGATGCTTACACATTAATGCATCAATAATTATAATTCAATAATATAATATATACTGTATTATTCTGAAATGGGCCAATCTGCATAATGAGTACTTTTACTTTTGTTGCTTTAAGTACATTTTGATGCTAATACTTTTGTACTTTTACTTAAGTAACATTTTGAATGCAGGACTTTTACTTGTAACAGAGTATTTTTATACTGTGGTATTTCTACTTTTACTTAAGTAAAAGATCTGAGTACTTCTTCCACCTCTGTGTATGATTGTTATTAAGGGAAACGCTCCATAAGCCCCTCTGGGTTTCTTTGGTCTTCCTTGCACATGCTCTTTATGATGTTGGTATACATTATGGATATTTTGTTTGAATTACTCTTTTGTGCTAAATAAAAAAACAAAAACAAAAAAAAAAACAAGTGAAATGAACAGAGGATTAAATGACTTGTACATCAAGACTGCAGAAATGAAGTTTTATTTTCTCCAATATCCAACAGTAAAACAAGATTACAAAAGTTGAATATATCAGGCCTCAAAGCCCCGACACGCCCTGCTGGAGGATGTGAACGGCAGGACCAGCCTGTTCAAACTGAAGAAACACAGTAGTGTTGAGGTGTGACAGTAAGGCGAGAGCGACCATCAGGCCGCCAGAAAATAATATTCAAACAGTCAAACATATTAGCGGATGATACTGTGCACTTTGGTATAACATGAGGATCCACAGAGGGATTTCTGAGGCACGACGGGCAAATCTCACACCGAAAGTTTCACACCAAAATGTGAACGAATTACAAAATTATCACTTCTTATGAAATGATCGCTAGTATGAAAGTAAAATATAATGATCACTGGGTAAAATTCTTACTCAACATGGATAAATATAATTTTGGAATGAAACTCTGGTGTAGATTCAGCTTTGTTAGCATAGTGCAAGAATTGTGCGAGTTTGTCATGTCGAGGTCGCTGGGAGCCGAGCTGCAGCAGACAGCAGAGGAGCTACGAGCTAACACTGGAGTTTGACTTATAAACAGATAGAAGTTTATATAGAGAGGCAGACGCTTTTCAGTTTAGTCCCAAACAGCTGAGTCTCATGATGGAGGAACATGGAGAACTGTGTGTTAGTGAATAAAGTGTAAATGTGTGTGAAGCAGCTGTCAGCAGAGAGCAGCTGAGTCAGCTTGTTGTGGTGTGGCTGTAGATCCATTCAGTAACGTTCTCAGTAAAAGTGAATAGTGTGATAAGGTGGATTTGTTTCCAAATGTAGGTTACTGTGACACAGTAAACTGTCTTGTCTTTAGCCCTAGTCTCTACTCCAAAACATGAAGAGTTGGAGCTTGAGAAGAGTCAGCTCAGTTAACCTGAACAAACTGTTAGCTAGCTAACTAGCCAGCAAACACACTGATGTTAATGTGAACACGCTAACGCTAGCTGCTGCTAGCTACGTTAGCTAGTGTGCTAATCAGATGTGTTAACAACAAGACAGTGATGTTAGCTGACCAGATGCTATGGTTAGCTAGCTAACAAGCTGACATTATCTAAACACTAAATCAATCAGATGGATCAGTGATGAAATGATCAGTTCCCAGTCACAAACACACTATTGTTGCTAAAGAGCTGAGGACCTCCAATATGGCCGCCGGGGGGGGGGGGGGGGGTGTCACATCACCTGAAAGCTCTCTATTCATTCTTCATACATATTGAAATATCTCGGTCATGATCTCAACATTTCTGAGCAAATGTGGCAGATTCCCTGCTCTTTACCCAAATTCTTTAAAATGTGCTCTCGTCCATAATCACACAGAAGACAGATGCTACACTTCAAATTAATTGCTAATTATTCTTAATTTTCTGGGAAGCTGCCTGACAACTTGAAGGACCCCCCGGAGGACCCAGGACCCGACTTTGACCCCCGCTGGCATAGTGCACATGTTAGATAGTTTTGGTAAACAAAAAGAGCCCGTCTACTCTGCTGCCTCAAAAATCCCACGGATCAATTTCTTTTACCCTGCAAACACAAACTAAAGAATGCGTTCATGTTCTTTATGGCTAAAGTGCATTCCCATTTTGTTCTTCTTTCTTTGACGTGAACCGACTCGACTTCTGCCCCCAAAAGTACATGAACATAAATGAAATGCAACACCGATACAAGGCAGAACAATGTAGAAGACTAAGAAATAGAAAGAACCAATACAAAGCATTAAAAAAAAAAATACAAATAAAATATTTCCTCCACTAAAGGGGGAACAACCAGATAACTTGCACAGTAAACTGAATTAACACTACGACTACAAAGTAAGAAGACCAAAATATAAGAATAAAAAGACAAAAGAAGAATAAAATTAAGGGCTAAATCTGAAACATCGTCACCAGACAGAGCAAAGTGACCATTTGTCAAGTTTACCATGTTAACTTCACACAGACTGAAGAGGTGATTCCACTCTTCTGAGGGGTTTTTAACTCCATTTGAATTCAACAGGCAGTCTGTTCAAGTCCATGGGAGCAGGAGAACCCGGGTACATCATTCAACAATTCAACATGGAGGCTGGTGGAAAGGCAAATCACAGTTTTTCATTGAATTTAACACACTGTAGTGACCTGGGGCTACTGCTGCGTTCACGTCCTGCCAGATTTATCGTAAATATGAGCTTCCGACTGGGGGAAAAAACGTTAATGTGGCCTCCTAATACAAAGGGTTCTTTGAAGAACCAATAGGTAAAAGGCTCCTTGCAGAACCTTAAAAGGTTCTCTTATGGCATCACTGTGAAGAACCAGTTTACGTTCTAACCTTTATTTTTTAAGGGTGAAGCTGTAATTACATGTGGGATGTTTTTCTAAACTCTGATTTCTCCCACAAACTGTTTCTTCACAGGCGGCAGACATGGCAGCAAATCCACCAACTTAGTACAAATCAAAATGATCAGTTATATTCACACTGACACAATCGACTCTACTTGAGAAGAGTGAGCAGAGTCCGCTGCAGTTTGTCTTTTGAATTCATAAACAAAACGTTTAAGTTGAACATGTGAACGCTTCCAAGCTGCCGCATGGAGACGTGGTCCTGCTGTTTAGCTTCTTCCTACGTGACGCAAACGCAGCGTCAGAGATTCACTGTTTGTTCAGTAACACTTTACAATAAGGTCACTAAGTTAAGGGTTAGTTAATGCTTAGTAAGCATTAACTAACCCTTAATTAACAGTTAACTAATGTGTAATTTACTAATGGTGTTCATGTTAACTAAGGTATTAATTTATACATTATTTAATAGTTTATAAAGATGACTATTAAATAATGTATAAATTAATACCTTAGTTAACATGAACACCATTAGTAAATGATTACCAGACACATTAGTTAACTGTTAGTTAAGGGTTAGTTAATGCTTATTAAGCATTAACTAACCCTTAATTAATGTACACTTATTGTAAAGTGTTACCATTTGTGCTAACAACGCCCCTGATACAGAACAGTATCCAGAGGCACAGACAGACAGACAGACAGACAGACAGACTGAGAGACAGACAGACAGACAGACAGACAGACAGACAGACAGACAGACAGACAGACAGACAGACAGATGAAACACAGGGATTGAAGGCTTACAGTTCAGTGAAGCCAAACACAGACACATTATTTCTTCATTATGTCTTAACAGGCTGAACATGACAAACTTCTCTTGCCAAAAGCTTTTCAACATTTGGATTTTTAAGACAGATCTGACCCTGAATACCCTGGAAGGGACCTGATCCTGATCCTGACAGACAGACAGTCAGGGACCTGATCCTGATCCAGACAGTCAGTCAGGGACCTGATCCTGATCCAGACAGTCAGTCAGGGACCTGATCCTGATCCTGACAGACCGTCAGGGACCTGATCCCGGCCCTGGCGGTCAGTCAGCACGGTCTGCGGCTCCACCGAGGATCACCGGAGCCTCCGACAACGAGGCGGTAAAACCACCCGGCAAACATCATCGGGTCCGTAAAGGTCCAGGACCCAAACATCCTGAGAAACACATCGACCAGAGACACCAGCAGAGAGAACCTGTCCAGCCAGTCCATGCTCCACGTCACAAAAAACTTTCTTTCTCCTCGGCTCGGCTTATTTCTCTCTCTCTCTCGTACTCTATCATATATGATCATCTGACAGTCACAGGAATATTTGTTACAGATGTCCCAAAATAAACTAAAAAGTAAAAACAAAATCCACTGGACTTCAAATTGAAGAGTTGAAGACAGGGTTTTTTTCGGATTTTGTTTTTATTTTTTGTTTTTTTTGGATATCTTACTACCTAGATGAATCTTTGTTAGAGATCCTGTCAGGCTCTGAGCTGCTGACCATGGCACTCTGAACTGTTGGTTGCTTGTTATGTTTGTAGTGTAGGAAGTTAAGCTTATTTGACTGTTGGACTCACTGCAGGTCGCTCTGAGAGAAACATCAAAAAGGTCTGCAGCGCCACACGCCTGTCCAGAAAATACTCTCCAGAAAATACTCTCCAGAAAATACTCTCCAGAAAACCAGCATGGTAAGATGCACAAAATTGCCAAAACATTCAGCTAAAATTCTTGCTCATAAAATACCGAAAATTCAGCTAAAATTGATGATTGAAATCTAAACTTCTGCAAGTACAGAAACACGAGTTCCCTTCGAGGAAACCAGGAGGATTGTGGGTCTAAAATGGCTGCCAGTGAAAACAGCGGTGGCCAGACTCGCTCCGTCTGAGGCTCTGAGACCAGATCCGGCTCTTACCGACGCATTGTGCATTTTTTTTTTTTTTTTTTCAATCTTGGCAGTTCTGTTATATCTGAGCACTTGTGCATAATAAAATCGCTCCACATACAAGTACAAATATTTTAAGGTGAAATATTAAAGATTGCTCAGAAACATTTTTTTTTTTTTTTTTGCTTCAAGATGGGGTTCGTTCTCCTCGCTCTGGTAAACGTTGAGTGCAAACTGATTCTCTCTTCTGACGAGCGAACGAACCCAAAACCCTGCATGTTGTCCGTCTCCAGTCCAGAACCAAACACCGGTCTGGATCCGGTTCCATGTCTAATTTCAAGACTTGAGTTCACACTAGTGACACTAAGCTGGATCCGAGTCTGTTTTTAAACTGTTCAGAGACCCGATCCAAAATCCACAGAATCCAACAGAAACCAGAATCAGGAAGTCAGATTCTGCAGTCCAGATTCATGTCACAGAATCCAGATTTAGAACTGGATTCTAAACTCCATAATCCAGATTTAGAATCAGAATTTGAGACGCCAAATTCCGGAATCCAGATTTAGACCCGGAGTCCAGATTCGGGTCCTGTCCCCGCGGTCCCTCGGGCCACGGGCGAGGCGGGGTCCGGGACGAACTCGACGGTGCAGTCGGCGGGTTCGGTCTGGGGGACCTGAGCGGGCGGCGGGGGGGGTTCGGACCGGGGGCGCTCCAGACACGGCAGGGCGGCGACGAACAGGATCAGACCGCCCAACAGCACGCACCCCCCGCTGAGGTAGAACGCCAGGTCGTACGACTGGGTGGAGTCATAGAAAAAACCTGCAGAGAGAGAGAGAGAGAGAGAGAGAGAGAGAGAGAGAGAGAGGGAGGAGAAACCTGTCAGAGACCAGGTCCAGAGATCAGGTCCAGATGAAGCGTTCCAGCTAGAGGCACGACTCCAACATGTCTGCAGGAACTGAACCCCCAAAACCCAAAATCTGTGTAAAGCCTCACATCTAAAGGTAAAAAACATGCTGCTGAGAATGGCCATCTGCTATTGGCTGATCTTTGGTGTCAGGTGATGTCACCACCTGTAGTGTGACACCGAAACCCAGTCGGAGGAAACGTATGGCGATGGGACAAAGAAAATAATATGTTTACCAATAATTGGAGATAGGCTAGGGCTGGGCGATATGGTTGAAATCAATACCATGATAATCATAAGGATTTTTCTCGATATCAATATATATCACGATATGGTTCATGTATGCAAAATCACGTTAAATAATCAAATTAATGTTCATCTCATTGTCAAACAAAACAGAAATATTCAAATAATATTCCTACCATACCTCATTTTATCAGAGTTTTTAAGTAAAATTTGCTCGTCATCATCAGTTCAGACAGCAGAAATGTGTCACGATATTAAAATATCTTCATATCATCACGATATGATTCCACTGAAAGACGATAAACGATAATATTGAATTATCGCCCAGCCCTAAGATAGGCGGAAAAAAGTGAGAGACCTCTGACCGGATTTCGGTGTTTAATAAACAATAATAAAGAAAGAGATTCACTTCAAAACAATTCAGCAGCAGGACTAGTTTTATATATCTCATCAGAATCTGCTTTGTCAGCGTTCCTTTATGTGCTAGAAGTGATTTTCAGTCTGTTCCTCCAGACAATGGCAGTGAATGGAGAGAGAAAAAAACACAATTCTCCAGTCTGCTCTACCGGAGCAACAGATCACAGAATCACTGATTTTGGGGTTTTATCATGGAGGAAGAGACACGACCCAAGACTCTACCAGAGGAACACAGAGCTTTATAGAGCCAGATGGGTGGAGTTGGTCACATGTGATGCAAATTAGCACCAGGCCAAAACAAACAGAGAATGCTGTCTGAAAGCCACAACACTGTTCTGTGAGTGAGAACTTCCCTAACCAAAAACAGAACTGTACTAAAAGGAAACTCCACCCTCCTGGCACTCCATGTTGACTAAAACAAACTTTGAGGAATATTTCAAATAATTATTTGACCAGGTCCTGTGTGAAGTGAACCAGGCTTACAGAAACTAAAACTAAAACTCATTAATATTGTTAGCTATTTGATATTTAGAGCCAAAATAGAAACATTATATAGGATCAGAGGTGGAAAGTAACTAAATACATTTACTCGAATACTGTACTTAAGTACAATTTTGAGGTACTTGTACTTTACTTGAGTATTACCATTTTATGCTACTTTATACTTCTACTCCACTACATTTCAGAGGGAAATATTTTACTTTTTACTCCACTACCTTTATTTGATAACTTAAGTTACTAGTTACTTTGCAGATTCAGATTATTAATACAAAATATATTCAACTAATACATTGTGATGTATTATTATAGATTACTGTAAGCTACCCAGCAGTATATAAAGTAGTGGAAATCAGCCCCACCTTTTCCAGCTGCAACATTAAAGTGATGCTTACACATTAATGCATCAATAATTATAATTCAATAATATAATATATACTGTATTATTCTGAAATGGGCCATTCTGCATAATGAGTACTTTTACTTTTGTTGCTTTAAGTACATTTTGATGCTAATACTTTTGTACTTTTACTTAAGGAACATTTTGAACGCAGGACTTTTACTTGTAACAGAGTATTTTTATACTGTGGTATTTCTACTTTTACTTAAGTAAAAGATCTGAGTACTTCTTCCACCACTGTATAGGATACAATGATGTGTATTTTTTAAATATACAGCGGTGAACATCAGTTAACTTTTGTCCTACAATGCACACAGAGCATTTTGGCAGGAAACCTTCACATATACTTATCTATTTGTTTCCAAAAGACAAATATTGTGGCTGTTTTGCCTTCGTTCCTCCAACAGAGACAGTATTGTTTTGAACTGTGACCTGTGGTTTGGCTAACTGGAATCAAATAAGCGAACAGATAAGAAAGACAAACTAACAGACAAACCAGTAACATCTGACACAGCTTTCAAAACTTGTTGTCAACACCCAGTCAATATGTGTGTTGATGGACTCTCTATCTGTTCCTCTGAGAAGCTCAATAACATTCACAACATTTTCATAGCCGTCCTCCTTCCCCCCCGTTCCTCCTTTAAAACACATCAGCACAAATACAATCGTCCGCACTCCAGACTCCTCTCCCTCTGCTCTTCCCTCTCCTTCCTCCCTCCATTTTCTCTTGGCTTTACATTAACACTTCAGGCAGTAAGCTTTCACTCTTCAGCCCCGTTATTCTATTTTTTCAGCCTCTTCTCCCTCCTGTAAAAATCACCTCAGGTAAAACTCGTCCCGTCCGAACTGACTTCCCTCAGACTGGCATTTTATTCAGTTAGCATAAAAAGTAGTGACCCCAGAACGATAATGTGAGGCTTTTCCCTGCTGTTCAAACTCAAAGCTCAGCTGTGAGTGTCGCTGGTACCAGACAGAGCAAGAGGTCAAAGGGCACGAGTTACATCATTCTGGTTGATACGCAGTAGGGCTGCAACTAACGATTATTTTCATTGTCGATTAATCTGTCGATTATTTTCTCGATTAATCGATTAGTTGTTTGGTCTATAAAATGTCAGAAAATGGTGAAAAATGTGGATCAGTGTTTCCCAAAGCCCAAGATGACGTCCTCAAATGTCTTGTTTTGTCCACAACCCAAAGATATTCAGTTTACTGTCATAGAGGAGGAAAGAAACCAGAAAATATTCACATTTAAGAAGCTGGAATCAGAGAATTTGGACTTATTTTTCTGAAAAAATTACTCAAATCAATTAATCGATTATCAAAATAGTTGGCGATTAATTTAATAGTTGACAACTAATCGATTAATCGTTGCAGCTCTAATATGCAGCACAAAGTGTGACAACAACTTGCAAGCTTTCTAATTAGCTAACCTGAAGTAACAAAGTGGATAATGTTGAAAACGATGTGGAGCAGAGAAAGTTAGCGATGTGATCTGCTGTTGAAGAAGAGGATGAAGGGTCTAAGGATGAAGATTAAGGTCTAAGGTGAGTACCATGTAACTGCAGTCTCCCTAACTTTCCTGTCTTTCTCCACTTTCAAGTATCTAATCAAAACAATCAGACTTTGCCTCAACTCGAGCCT
>NW_027280784.1:22500-152500 GCF_046629955.1 Centroberyx affinis
ATTCAGGCCCTATTTTGAGAAGTTCTTAAGAAAATTAAAGAAATTCGTAAGAAATGAGACTGTTATTAAGAAAATATTGAGGAATTGCACTTAAGAGCCTTCTTAAGAACTTCCTAAAATTTCCTCTTATGTCATTTCTTAAGATCTATCTTAAGAACATGTTGGTGAATCCGGCCCCAGCTTCCTGACTGCAGTGGAGGACAGGGAGGGAAGCGCTGACAGGAAGTGTGTGTGTGAGCTGTCTACCTGTGGTGATGATGCCCAGAGCCAGACCTCTCTTCTTGTCAAAGTACAGGCAGACGATGGTGAGGGAGGCGGCGTACACCAGACCAGCTCCGATACCTGAAGCACACACACACACACACACACACACAGAGTCATGTTGAGTCAGAATCTGAGACAGTGTGTGTGTGTGTGTGTGTGTGTGTGTGTGTGACATACAGACAGTTAAACAAACGTTGCAGCACCAATCAGTCTAATTTTCAAAACTCTGTAACGGAGCAATGAGACGCGTCACTCCCTGAAGTTTCATCAAAATCTGACCGATGGCGTCCGAGATGCTGTGAGACGGACAGACGATCCATCGCAAACCTCCAGCTGCAGTGTGATTAACCCCCCCCACCCCCCCACCCCCCCTCCCCACCCACCACAGACAGGTACACTGTGGGAAACACTGTGTCAGCAGTTTACAACTCTCCAGCTGACGGACTGTTTCAACAGCTGCTGCCTCCTGATTTATGACGGACAGCTGAACCAGCGGAGACGCTCCAGCATGACTGACTGAATGTGTGTGTGTGTGTGTGTGTGTGTGTGTGTGTGTGTGTGTGTGTCTTACCGACCACGATGCCGTAGGAGAAGATGAGGAAGGGGATGTTGGGGGCGAAGGCGCTGAGCATCAGCCCCCCCGCCACCATCACACCGCTGAAGATGGTGACCGGCCGAGCGCCAAAGTTCACCACACACACACTGCAGATGGGACCTGGAGAGGGGAGGAGGGAGAGAGGGGAGGAGGGAGGGAGCGAGAGAGGGGAGGAGGGAGGGAGGGAGAGAGGGGAGGAGGGAGAGAGGGGAGGAGGGAGGGAGGGAAGGAGGGAGAAATGGAAGGGAGGAAGGAAGGAAGGGAGAGAGAGAGAAAGAGAGAGAAAGCAAGTGAAAGAGAGTTGTTATTGACTGTAGGATGGGAATACTGAGTGCAAACACAATTTCTTCACTCATTAATTCATTCACTTTTTCACTCATTCATTAATTCATTCACTCATTTGCTCACTCGTTCATTCATTCACACACTCATTCATTCACTCACTCACTCATTCATGCACTCATTTGCTCACTCATTCATTCATTCACTCACTCACTCATTCATTCACTCACTCACTCACTCATTCATGCACTTTTTCACTCACTCATTAATTCATTCACTCATTCATTCACTTGTTCACTCACCCATTCATTAATTCATTCACTCATTAATTCATTCACTCGTTCGTTCATTCATTCACTCACTCACTCATTCATGCACTTGTTCACTCACTCATTCATTTACTCATTTATTAATTTATTAATTCACGCACTCATTCATTTACTCACTCCCTCCTTCATTAATTAATTCACTCACTCACTCATTCACTCATTCCTAAATTCACTCATTCACCCCCCCCTCCCCCCCCCCTCCCCACTGTACTCACTGGCGATGAGTCCCACTCCGGCCACCAGTGAGCCCACCCAGGCGGTGCGGCTCTTCCCCTCCTGGAAGGCCTGCAGCCACTCTGGGTAGAGGACGCCGACCGCCTGGGGCGAGCCGTACGCCAGCAGCAGAGCCAGGAAGCTGGACGCCACGATGACCCAGCCCCACCCGCCGTCCAGCGGCCGGGGAGGGGGCGGGGCCTGAGACCGGGTCCGGGCCCGGGCCATGACGAGCTACGCGGCCGGCAGAGGGCGGGGAGGCGCCGGGACGAAAACCGAGCGCGCCTCCTGATCTGAAAAAAAAAAAAAAAGAAGACAGGAGGGGGATGGGAAGAGTAGAGAGTGTGGGAAGAGCGGGGGAGGGATGAGAGAGAAGGAGGTGGGGGAGGAGAGGGGGAGGGAGGAGGAGAGGGGGGTCAGTTAAAACAATTCAGATCACAGTGCAGGTCAGCTGGTCTGCTGTAATGATTTAATAACAACAATACATTTTATTTCTAAAGCACTTTACCTGATACTCACACACACTTTACAAGAGATGAAAAAACAAATATATAAAACAAGTAGTACAAAAATAACAAATGAAGATAATAAAATGACAAAAGTATACATATTAAATCGATAAAATCAAAACCAATGATTAATGTTATTTTATTGTTATGAAGCAAGGTAACAGTCAGATGATTCCTCTGTCATCATCAGAAACTGATCTGATCTCTTTGCTGAACCACAACAAATATTCCTGCAGACTTTTATTGTGTCTTTTCTGCTCTGTAGTGAGTTTACAGTGATAGTATCTGGGCGGATTATCCATATATGCCTTGTTGGGGGGCATCACAGCATTCAAACCACAATTATAGCCTACCTTTAAAAGTTTTGTCATATTTTCTTTATATATTACTCTCTGGCGGGAATGCATACACGGGCAAAATTAACCTTTGATCCTAAAAAACAATATGCTTAAAGAGAAAGAATCGTGATTGGTGTGTATCTTATTTGGTGGTATGTGGGGCCTTGTCCGTGGTGCTGAAGTTATATTAGATGTCTGTTCAATGATTTGTTTTTCTTTTTTTGTTTTATGATTTTTTTTAGTAATGCTCTGTAATGGTTTGGCATTTAGTCTTCATTCAGGCCTTTGAGAATTGATGGTGGAAACAATGATTTTTAGCATGATGTCTTTGATGTGAAAAAATGGCATTTGTAGGCTCAAGTCAATCTGTGGTGTAAAGTAATTTGTTGGTTAGTACATTGACTTATATTTGTCTGTAGTATGTGTGTTGAGCCTGTATAGTTTAAGTTAATGTATTTATGATCTGTATTGCCATAGTAAATTTAACTTTTTTGCGTATAAAGTGGAAGGAGGGGGGGGGCACGTCAGGCGAGGTCACCCTAGGGCCCCACACTGTGTTAATCCGGGCCTGGACTGTATCATAACTTCATGCTATTCTTTTCTGTTTAAATACGTTTTGCTGTTATCTGTAGTTCCTAAACATTTGTTTCACTAAAGCATTCACAGAGTTTTTTCTGAGATATTTGCACAAAATCCTTCTCAAAGTTATTATCATCCTATAAATGTATATCTATGTGCTATATAAACTTTTACTCAAGAGAGAAAGTAACTAATTACATTCACTCATGTTCCTGTAATTAAGTAGTTTTTTTGTGCACTTGTACTTTTTTGTGTATTTTTGAGTCAGTAATTGAAGTTTTGTACTTCATTACATTTTAAATCCCATCCATCGTTCTCTTTTCTATAAAGGAACTCCAGGACATTTTAAACAAGACACTTTATTTCAGTAGATTTTTACACCAGTACTTTTACTTCAGTAAAATATCAGTAAAGTAAAGGCAGAGGTGGGATGTAACAAAGTAAAAATACTTCATTATTGTACTTAAGTAGGATTTTCAAGTATATGTACTTCATAAATCATCAACTTATTTTCAACATTTGTTTTATTTTCCACATCAGACGGCTTCCATCCCGGAAGCAGCTGATCAAGAGCCAGCTGTGATTGGCTGCTTGTTCAGCAAAGCGACACCAAAAAGGAAGGAAAGGGAGAGAGAGAGAGAGAAGCAACACAAAGGAGAGAGAAGCAACAAGAGAGAGAAGCAACACAAAGGAGAGAGAAGCAACAAGAGAGAGAATTAACGTTAGTGAATTCAGCTGCTAGGGTTCAGGTTCCTGATCTGAGCTGCAGACTAAAAGTTGTTTTTTAGAGAACAACTTTTACTTTTATATTTGAAGTAAATTTAAGTCCACGTACTTTTATACTTTGACTCGAGTAAAGGATTTGAAACGGTACTTCAACTTCTACCAGAGTATATTTTTAGATGAGTATTTGCACTTTTACTTGAGTAGGGGATTTGTGTACTTCTACCACCTCTGGGTAACAGTCCTTATACTGGAGCAGGATGATTTAGTTCTCTCTTTAGTTTAGTCCCTCCCAGCCTGGAGATCCAGTTTTACTACCAGCTGAACTAACGGGGGGGTCGCTGCGTCTCTGCGCGCAGCCGAGCCGAGCGCACCTTGGTAACAACGGGGACGCGCATGTTGCCGCTCCAACAGGCGCATCTGTGGAAACGGTAACGCGCATCCCCCAAAACTTTACAAGAGGGAGGGAGGGGTGTAAACACGGAGGAGGTGAAAAACAAACCAAGTGGAAACGCGAAGTCGCTCAGATCGTTTTCATTTGCATTTGAATCAAGTGAAACATTAGAGCCACGAGCAAAACAGTTCCTATCAGCATGTAAATAATAATATGACTGAAATCATCACAACAAACAACCACCAAAATAAACAAAAACCGTTGCCTGCGGGTAAAACCAGTGCACGGCGGTTTGTAGGCTGTTTCTATTGTGTCCTCGTCTTCTCTTCGGCGTGTGTTGTTGTTGTTGTTGTTGTTGTTGTTGTTTTGGAAAATAAGTAAACAATAAAACAAACAGACTAAAGTATACCATGAAACCTCCTGTGTAGAATCAATGGAGCGTGCGGATTGAAATTAACATAAACAAACCCGATTTTACGTTCAATATGCGGAGAAACCAGCTCATTTTCAAAACGCCGTTTCACCGTTAGAAAAGCCAGCGAAGGGAAAAAAAAAATCCGCCGAAACTGAAATGATGTTTTCCGTTTGTTTTTTTTCTTTTCTTTCTTCTCTGGTGTGAAATCACAGGCGAAGACACGGACGCGGAAACATATTTCGCCGCCCAACTTATTAACTCGGATGCGGTTTTATTTTCATACTTTCATGTTTGACACTTGGACAGTACAGTGTCCAGTCATTTCCAATGGGTGAATCCTCTTTAGCCCCCCCCCCCCCCCCCATCGGGTAATACGTGTCTTCAGCGGCTAACACACAGCAGAAAGATGTAAACAAAACAAGCTAGCAGCAGAACTTACCTGGCTAATACTTGGGGCACCTGTGGACGGAGCGGTCAAGCGGCTGCGCGCCCCCGTCCCTCCCTCCCGCCCCCACCTCCACAAAACACTAAAATATCTTCATCATCATCTTCATCGCCGCCACCACCACCATCATCATCATCATCATCACCGCCGCAGTCCCGCACGCATGTCCAGCTCAGTACGCGGCTGTAGCTGGGAGAGGCATCGGGCATCCTCTGTGTGTGTGTGTGTGTGTGTGTGTGTGTGAGAGAGAGTGAGAGAGTGAGAGAGAGAGAGTGAGAGCAGCGGCAGGAAGCGGCCGCTTTTGTGTCGCAGCCAGCCAGCGCGAGACCGAGAGGCAGAGACAGAGAGAACCGGTTTGAAGCTGTTCCCGCTGGTCTGACTCGGGCGCGTGAGCCCCGCGCTCTGCACTCTCTCCGGCTGTCTGTGCGCGCGTGCGTGTGCTTGTGACCAGATGATAGAAAGATGAGATGAAATGCAGCAAACAGATGACGTTTTTTGGACAGTTTCCACCTCTACAAGCGCTAAATTTAGACTTAACATTTGTGTTTAGGGTTAAATTAGGAGTATGACTATGTTAAGGTTAGGAAAGGGTTAAAGTTTAAGGTCAGTTTAGGGTTAAAGTTAGTCATTTGGAGAGAATTTGGCTTTGGTTTAGATTAGTTAAGGTCAGGGAGTGAATGCAGCCAATGACGGTCCTCACAAGTATAGTAATGGAAATGTGTGTGTGTGTGCGTGTGCGTGCGTGCGTGCGCTTGTGTAGTTTTGTTCCAGACTTCTGAGGACCAGATGATAGAAAGAGATGAGATGAAATGCAGCAAACAGATGACGTTTTTTGGACAGTTTCCACCTCTACAAGAGCTAAATTTAGCTACTATTACTTGCATAAAATCACATATTCATAAATCTAAGTTTTCCAATCATAAACCATCTTTTTTAATTTTTGAAAATGAAATCAAACAATACATTACAACAATCCTATATTCTAAAAATAGGAAAGCTATTAAAACCATAAATGTATGTACCCTGTATAACGTTTTTGTGAACTGATTTATGGTTTCTGTCAGTGTTCTGATCCCCTGGCTTTATCTGTTTATGTTTTTTTTTCTATTTGTTTACCATGCTGTTTGTTAATAAATGAATAAAAAGTTAAAAAAACAAAACAAAAAAAGAGCTAAATTTAGACTTAACACTTGTGTTTAGGGTTAAATTAGGAGCACGACTAGGATTAGGTTAGGAAAGGGTTAAAGTTTAAGGTTAGTTTAGGGTTAAAGTGATTTGGAGAATTTGGCTTTGGTTTAGGTTAGTTAAGGTCAGGGAGTGAATGCAGCCAATGACGGTCCTCACAAGTATAGTAATGGAAATGTGTGTGTGTGTGTGTGTGTGTGTGTGTGTGTGTGTGTGTGTGTGTGTGTGTGTGAGCCACAGCTGTTTGAAACATCAGACACAGCTCCACTTCCGGCCCTGTTCTCTCTCAAACAACAACAACAACAACTGCTGCCTGATGGACAATAAAAAAATATATAAAGTCTATAGAAACTTTCTAACTTCATAACTCGCTGTATAGAAACGTTATACTACTAACTCATAGATTCATCCAGTGAGCAATAAGTAGAGGAAGCATGCGGTCTTAGTTTCCCGGATGAAAAACAGCTGCAGCAGACAGTCCTACAACACACACACACACACACACACACACACAGCAAAACTTAACTGAGATCAAAAATACCATTAAGTGTGTGTATGAATATTATAGTGATGCCATAAGAGATCAAAAATACCTTAAAGCAGGCCGAGAATAACGTCACTATAAACTCATTATCCAGCACCAGACACACTGGAAGTTCCTATAGGAGTATTATAGGAGTATTATAGGAGTATTATGGGAGTATTATAGGAGTATTATAGGAGTATTATAGGAGTATTATAGGAACACTATAGGGCTTTGATAGTGATTCCCTGTGAACAGCGTGCTGACAGACAGTCTGCTGCAGTCTGGTCAAACAAATCATCAAAGTTTAAATTGTCTCCAGACAATAAAAGGCAGCAGCCGCCCGGAGCCGGTCTGAACCGGTTCTGCTCTGACGACAAAAACGCTGATCCTATGGTACATTTCAATAGGATACTATACAAATATCACTGCAACTATAAACTATATATAATATCCCTATAATAGTGATATCATAGGAGGTAAAAACAATCTCACAACAGTGCAATAAACTCATTGTATACCACTATAATCACTATAGGAGTATTATAGAGATAGCCTACTGTAGGAGATACAAACTATAAAGTACAGTAAGGTCACTGTAACCCATACTGAGCACCACAGACACACTGTAAGCACCAAGAGAAATGGAATGGGAGGAATAGGAATATTAGGAGATAGTAAAAAAAATACTATAAAGTAGAATAAAGTCACTATATAAACTCACTAATAGAGAGCACAAGTCTGTATAGTATGAGTATTATAGGAACATATAATACTCATATATTGATAAACATGCAATAGTGATAATAAACATACAACTCACTATAGAGAATAAACAATAAACTCACTATGGAGTACCACTATAATCACTATAGGAATATTATAGGGATATAGTAGTGTTAGGAATAAAAAAAAAAAAACACTAGGCTATATAAACTCACTATGGGCTAGGCCTATAGACACACTGTAAGGACCTATAGGAATATAAGTACTGCAGGACTCGGAGGTTATGTCGGGTGAGCCAGACTGGATGACATCACAGAGTAATTAAAGGCTGTGTAATTAAAGGGTTGCAGTGTTTGCTGACTGGACCAACTGCTGTTTGGGTTTAAACAAAAGCAGACAGTCAAACCCTCCTGAACACAAACAACAAACATTCACATTTTTTTTTTTTTTTTTTTAAATTGTTTATTCTTTCAAAATGTTAATTGATATGTTGTGTATGTAAGCTATGTGTTATGTATGTATATTGCAGCTGAATAATGGCATCATCATTTCATCAAATGTAAACATCATTTTCCAAAATAATAGGCCTAGAGATAATAAACAAATACAAATAATTCAGATTTTTCTGCTTTTTATTTTGCTTTACTGTTGTATATATATGTATGAAACAACAACAGACCCGACTGAGATGTGTCCCTCCCCTCCCGACAGGTCACAGGTCAGCAGCACAGGTCAAAGGTCACCGCCCGACATAACGAGGCAGCGGAGTGTGAATCCTCCTGAGAAACAAACAGTGATGCAACTCTGACTTCATCCTGTGGAAATCATCTGCTGGACTTCAACCAGCCGGATCTGGACCTTCATCAGCTCAGACTCTGCAGGTTCTCCCTCCAAAATGATTTCTGGAACGCAGCTTCAGCCCTTTTTCTGTTTGTCCTCTTGATTTCCTTTTTGTTTTCACCACATTCTGTCTGTTTGTTTGTCTGTTTGCAGGATTTCTCAAAACTTTATCAATGGATTTGCAGGAAAAGTTTGGTCACGGGGCAAAGAAGAACTGATTAACTTTTCATAGCAGTTGACCACAGGGGGCGGGGCTTCTCACGAAAAGACATATAACTTCTGGACAGACTCACGCAACACCATCAGACTTTGAGGCCAATCAGCAGACAGAGGAAGAGATAAATTATTATTGGTATTGAGATAATCAGATCAAATGATTAAAAGTGTGTAGAATGTGAACAGGCAGATCTCATGTCACATTCAGGTCCAGTCAGGAAAATGTGAAACAAGTTGGTGATGTGGCATGGAAGAGATTATTAAGTTTTGGTGAAAATCCAACATGTGGAGCTGGAAGATCTGGACAGCTGCAGAGAGTTATCTTGTTGTTTTGTTTCTCTCGAGCTGAGATGTTTTAGCTCCTTGGTTTTTCTTTTTTTTTCAGCCAAACAATCTGGGGCTGGATTCACAAAACCCTCTTAAGAGAAAAAAACTTAACTTTAGCCTTAAGGAAAAAAAATAGGGAAACATGCTATTCTCAAAAACAGTTCTTATATATTTTCTTAACTTTCTTCTTATGTTTCTTCCTAAGAAAAAACTTAGGAATAAATGGTATTCTTGAAATGAAAGTTGTCAAATTTGTTGTTGATTTTTTTCTTAACTTTAAGACGGCCCTTCACCTGTCTTAAAACTCCTACAGTGAAAAGGTAAGCCTCTAATATCATATATTTAAACACATTTTAGACAAGTAGGTTATAGTTCAAAGTCTTCATAGGTTCCCCTACACCTAACATTAAGATGAACATTTATTGTAAAGCTTTATTTGGTGTAGGGCCAGGTAGGCCTCTGTCTCATGTCTGTTGGAAATAAGCTGCAAATTTTACAGTTACCAACAGCAACCAATGTTTAGATCTTTGCTCTAGTTGCTCTAAATAGGTTTTTCCCCAATTGTTTTGTAGATGGAAGCACTTTGAGTTGCCTCCTAGCCTTGTCTCCTAGCCTCCTAGCCTTGTCTCCTAGCCTCCTAGCCTTGTCTCCTAGCCTCAATGGCAGTAAGCCTAAAGTTTATTAACCAGAATTAATTCAGGCCCTATTTTGAGAAGTTCTTAAGTAGGAAAATAAAAAAAAATTGTAAGAAATTAGACTGTTACTAAGAAAATATTGAGGAATTGCACTTAAGAGCCTTCTTAAGAACTTCCTAAAATTTCCTCTTATGTCATTTCTTCAGATCTATCTTAAGAACACATTGGTGAATCCGGGCCCTGTATTTTTCCCTTTCCGTTGTTTCATAAGTTTTGATGTCTGCATATAAATAATCCCCAATAACACTCGTGAAGACACAGCTAACTCCAGGCTGAAGTCTGTTTGTTTGTGAACGTACCTCTAGCCCAGTGAAGCAGGCATTTTACACAACGCTCAAAGACAAAAATAACATGATCAATCATCCGGGAGTCGATCAATACACCAGCTGACCGCTCGACACACCACACAGCACAACGTCCAACACCATGCAACAGAGCCCATTCTCCATAAGAAATTGCAGTATTTGCATTTTTTCTTTTGTAAATACCAACATTTGTCCAAAAGGAATTTCACATGTTGCACTTTTGTAAAATTGAACTGGAATATGTTCCTCAGGTCTATGATGTAATGGATCTAGTCAGTTTTTTTTTTATTCTGTAAGCTTAATTTCCACATGGCAATGAAGTTTCTATTCTATTGTGTAGGCTAGTAACAAATACCTAACTGTATTGTTATTGTAATATTGTATGTTCTGTGTACTTTTTTTTCTTTCTTTTTTCCACTTTTTTGTTCTCCATCAAGGAACAAGTTGGAAACAAGTGTTTAAGTGCTTTTATGTGTTATCCTCTGGGATGTACTATTGCCTGTGCTTTAATACCCAATAAAGTCAATCAATCAATTATTAATTCAATCAAGGGGAACCAAGAGGAGAACATTAAATAAAAAGTGTGGGTTGTGTTAGTCAGTCATCTGGGGGTGAAAATGTATAAAAATATGACAATATCTAAAAAGAGAAACTAGTCCTGTGTCCAGAATTGTTTTGAAGTGAATCTCTTTCTTTATGTTTATTAAACCTTTCAGTCTGAACAAGTGGAACACCGAAATCTGGTCGGAGGAAACTTATGATGATGGAACAAAGAAAATAATATGTTTATCAATAATTGTAAACAGCGAAAAAAGAGACCCATTTCTTACATTATCATATTGTGAGAATCTGCTGTGTCGGCGTTCCTTTATGTGCTAGAAGTGATTTTCAGTCTGTTCCTCCAGACAATGGCAGTGAATGGAGAGAGAAAAAAACACAATTCTCCAGTCTGCTCTACCGGAGCAACAGATCACAGAATCACTGATTTGGGGGTTTTATCATGGAGGAAGAGACACGACCCAAGACTCTACCAGAGGAACACAGCACTCGAAGACAAAACCCTTCCGGTCCCAAACTGCCAACCCAACACAAGACACCTGGTGTAAACCTGTGACAGGTCGTGATAACATCAGCTTCCCTCCTTTAACAGGAAAGTGAAATTGGAGTCTTGCTGAACACTGAGCCTCCCTCCACTGTCAGTTATCTCCAACAGTGCCGGCTGTAACCTGAGCAGGCTCACTATTATGCAGAGGAGAGGCCTGTTCTGTCTCCAGGGGTCCTGCCCAAGATCAGATCAGCTCTGCCTTTGTGTGTGTGTGTGTGTGTGTGTGTGTGTGTGTGTGTAGGGTTGGGTGTTCAAACGTCCTAAAAATAACCATTGCAAACAATGACAAAAACACACAGACAAGCATCTGTCCCGTCACTTGCCTTCAGCATTGTGTCAACACAATGCTGAGACACACACACACACACACACACACACACACACACACACACACACACACATGGATGGATGCAAACGAATAGATTTGAACAATCCAGTCATTCTTATTTTTTATTGAACCTTTATTTAAAGGAATTTAATATAAATTCTATTCTGCTCCTCTCTCCTCGCCTGATATCAGACAGAACTGTGAACTCGTTCCACTCCGTCTCTATCTCCAGTCTTCATTGCCTCCACTCTAACCGGTTTCCGTGGGGGAGGGGGCTTTGATTTTCCCCTAACCAATCACTAGAGATCAATGTATCCGCCTGAATCTAACGTCATTTTAAGTCGACGCTGATGCGTAGCCATGACAACACAGCGAAGTAAAAACAAGTAAAGTGAGTAAAGCGAAGTAAAAGCCCCTGGTTCTGACTTGGATTTGGACTTTGGTTTTCGGCTCAGTACAAACCCTTTAACTTTTACCCCTGCCTCTGCCTGGTGTGTTCCGCTTCTGGGTCCTAACTACAAACCTGACATTTGTGGCTCCATCCATTAACAGTAACCTCTGGCCTCACTGTGGCGGGGGGGGGGGGGGCGGCGTGTTCGGACCTGTCTGTTTCAGGGAGTCACATTTCAATTTGGCCCATTATTGCTCGTGTCTAGGTAGCTAGCTTGTAGCTCACTAACTAGTAAGCTAGCTAACATCTCTGCTAAATTCTAGCAGTTGTGGCTGTTCCCGGAATTGTTAGCTAATTTGATAACTGTTATATCTATTGAAGTCCTCCCTTATGTGTTGAAGTCTTATCTTCTGGGTAGAGTCCCACTGTGGGAATAAGGTCAATGCACACACACACACACACACACACACACACACACACACACACACACACACACACACACACACACACATCCAGGGAGATGTTACAAGAGGACAAACTGGTCACAAAAACACCAGCAGCAACAGATAAAGCCGACGACACTGTGTTCATTTTCGAGAAGCAACTGGATGGTGAAGAAATGAGTCTGATGTTCTGGTATCCTTCCCCCCCCCGCCAACCACACGTGTGTGTGTGTGTGTGTGTGTGTGTGTGTGTGTGTGTGTGTGTGTGTGTGTTTCCAGTGCTGGCATCCTGTTCCTCCCTGAACCACACTGGAATCTGCTGCTGTGAGTAGATCCAGTCACAACCAGTTCACACACACAAAATCTCCAAACTGTCCATTTTTGAGGAACTAAGAAAAGCAGCCTTGATCTTCTTGATGACAGGACATTTTTGACTTAAATGGTGTTTTGAAGGAACATTTTCTCAAACCATAAACAACCATGTGATCCTAAAATTGAAGTTGAACATGAAAATTAAAGTTACAGCTTTTTCACATGACGACAACAAGCAGCTGTCAGCAGAGAGCAGCTGAGTCAGCTTGTTGTGGTGTGGCTGTAGATCCATTCAGTAACGTTCTCAGTAAAAGTGAATAGTGTGATAAGGTGGATTTGTTTCCAGGTGGAGGTTACTGTGACACAGTAAACTGTTGTAAGATAAGATGAGATAAGATAAGATGATACTTTATTGATCCTCTTGGGGAAATTCAGGCCACAGCAGCAGCTGGCAGACAATGCCAAGGAAGTCAAGCATAATTCAAAAGTACAGGAAAGTAATAGAAGAAACAGGTGCTAAGATAAAAGATTAAAAAAAAAGGTAATGTACATATAGTACAAGATTTACTGTACATTATTTAACAATAGTGATAGTACAAATAGATGCAAATAAATGCAGATAATAAATGCAAATAATAAATAAATGCAATAAATGCAAGTAATGATAATAATAATAATAATAATAATAATAATAATAATAATGATAACAACAATAATAATAATAATAATAATAATGATGATTGCAGAATTGCGGATACGTCTATGGATACATTCCAGATGAACATAATCCATGTGCAGCATGGTCAAGAGTTCAAGTTGAAAAAGAGGGAGAGGGGGAAAAGGCTCGGGTCCAGTTCTTGTGCAGGTTGGATGGAGGGTGCGGGGTGTGGGGTGTAGCCCGGGGGGTGTGGGGTGCGGGCCGGGAGGTGTGGGGTGTGAGCCGGGGTGTGGACCGGGGGTGTGGGCCGGGGGGTGTGGGGTGGGGGCCGGGAGGTGTGGGGTGTGAGCCGGGGTGTGGACCGGGGGTGTGGGCCGGGGGCCTGTGGCTGAAGCTGCATATCCAACGTTTTAGGAAATAATTGAGAATGATTCCTCTGTTATCAGCGACTGAGTCACACTTCCTGTTTCCCTGTTGAATCGAACCCAACCTCAATTCACAAACACTCAGCACAAAGCGACTGACTTCCCACAATATCACACGACATAACTGGAACCCAACAAAGGGCGCACACACACACACACACACAAACACACACACACACACACACAAACACACACACACACACAAACAACACACACAAAACACAATAAATGCATCGTTATTTGTCTTGGTGAAGAGGAAGATGTTTCCTGTTCCATACCACAAAGACAGTAATTTTTGATCTGATGATACCAGAGGTGGGGACTCGAGTCACATGACTTGGACTCGAGTCACATGACTTGGACTCGAGTCACATGACTTGGACTCGTCACAGTTTTAATTGCTTGTCACTTGACTTGCTGCATGAAGAGAAGACTTGACTTGGGTTCTGGTGACTTGGGACTTGACTCTGACTTGTACTTTGATGACTTGAAACGGTTTCTAAAGTCTTGACTTGAGATCTTGCGGGGTGGAGGATGGGCGTTTGCCTTTGACGCCGACGACCGGGGTTTGATTCCCAGCGTGTTCAAAGTACATTTCAACCGTAAGCCACATTTAAATTTTTAACAAACGTTTTTTCTGATTTAACCATGACCTCTTCTCTAACCTTAACCAAGTTGTTTTAGTTGCCTAACCATAACCGTAACATAAGTTGTTTTATTTCTCAAAACGTACGTTTTCAAATTCGTGGTGGAGGAAGGTAATTCAGGTCGTGGTGGAGGAAGGTTTTTTAGGTTGTGCTCATTTCACGAAACAAATGGCAAAATCGTGTCCATGTACACGAATCAATAGATTACATTTTCGTGACTATTTCACAAACTGCCGTGAGACCGTGCTGCTAGATAAAAGTGTGAGTGCAGACAGGAGAGAGGCTGTCTGTCTGCGGTTAAAGGTTTAAAGGAGAAATAAGTAGAATTTTAAAGGGGAAGTAAGTATAATTTTCCTGCCCAAACAGACCACAATACATCAGCGGGGGTTGATTAATATGACTCATTGATTACTCAGCAAGCTGCTCAGATTTGTGGCTTTCAAAACTCAGTTTCTGAGCCGAAGTCAACCCAGTCGCCAGAATAAAATGTTGGCATTTTACGTTTCTGCAAACCACGGATACATAGAATCTCAACGTTTCTGAACCAAAAATAATTTCATATCAATATTTCTAGATACGTGTATATCAACGTTATAGTGTTTTAACCGCTCGTGGTGCTTTTGAGGCGCTTTTGGCGTTTTGAGGAAATAGAATGAGGGTAGGCTATAACAACCATTTTCTGGTTATGAAATAACATAAATTATATATTGTATTACACACCACGTATTTCGAGCATGTGGAACAATGAGATACATTTTTGTTCAGAATCGCCCAGTTCTCGTATATGCGCTTGTTTACGGCCTATGGCCATAATTTAATTTTCTGTGACATGCACACATATTTCCTTTACGAAATATGAACACAATATTCTTAACAACCCCCGATATGATTGGTTCTTGGTTCCTGTGATAGGAACGGGACGCTGTGATGAGGTAAGTTAATGTTTAGAATGTTGCACATTCTCTGCATAATGTTGCAGTTTACGTTGTTTATGAGTTTATGAGTTTATGTAAAGTGTCATTTACACAAACCCAGATGAAGATTCGTCACCTTAACAGTGCACTTCAGTAATCTACTAATTTAAAGATAAATGATTTTAGCTGGCTTTCACTCCAAAGCCTAGCGCACTCGTTGCCATAACGACGGTAGCCCGGACAGATTTGGCAGTGACACAGCGCATAGCAAAGCTCGAGGCACCTTTATTTGACACGATTCATTAATTTATTATTATTCATATTGCAGGTCCAAAGGAAATGCAGTCAAACCTGTAGCCTATCTCAAGTTCCAATCATTCACTTATTCGTCATACCCATTTATATCGGCTACAGTCAATAATAAAGTGTACTTACTTCTTCTTCTTCTTCAGTGGTCAGACCCCAGCGCCAGACAGAACAGCGCCTCCCCGAGTGCCGTGAGAGGACTACAGTCTAGCTTTTTATATGACAATTAAATGTGCATTTTCATTAAAATGTATTTGAGTGGAATGAAAAATAAAGAAATGGCGTTCTGCCGTGCTACTCAGCTCATGTCTTGGCTGTCTCTTGAATTCTGATCTCATTCAGCTGTAAAGGAATTAGTTGTAAACAGATTGACAGGTAGCTACAGTGTGTATTGACTATTTCTGTTGTTGAGAGCAATGATCATGGCAAGCTGCATATTTATAAGGAATAGAGAACCAGATTAATAGTTCTTTCATTTATGAAGATGGAATATGGAATCTATTTCAATTATCTCAATTATCAACCATACTATTGAGTGTGTGAGACAGACGGAAGAGTAGCATGCTCTTTCAACCCGGTCTCCTATGATATCTTTAACATTTCTCAATACAAAAACACGAAAGTGTCCTTGATAACTCAACAATACGATAGGTTAATGTTATGGCCATCTGTTTTAATTATTTCACCTTCCATTCTGAGAAATCAAGGGTTTTTTTGTTAGTTTTGGACGATAGCGGAAGGCTACATTAGCCTACCCATGATCCTCAGCGAACTTTACTATGAAAAAAAGATATAAAAGATATATCTACTGAGTATATCAAATATGTAGTACAGCCGAAATAGTAATTACACTGCATCTAGATGATCTATGTTAAGAAAAAGTAAAGATGTTGGTTTATTTCAGTTATTTTAGCCAAAACATGTGTGTGTGTGTTCGACTCCTGTTTTGGCTAAATTATCTGAAATAAACCAACATCTTTACTTTTTCTTAACATAGATCATCTAGATGCGGTGTAATTACTAGTTCGGCTGTATTAGATATTTGATATATTCAGTAAATATATCTTTTTACCAACCGTACTTTGCAAACCGGAAGAACTACAACCGTAGTGGCGATTTGTATCAAGCTGCATGGCGCGGCTCTAGGGAATTGTAGTTTTTAAAAAATATTAGTGTTTTTCCTAGAATTGGAAGTTGTAAATACTGAGTTGAGAGTACAGTGAGGAGTTTAAGGGGATGGTAAACACATTTTTGTAATCAGATTTTAAATATCTAATTGTTAAATGGGTGAAAATTAATTTTAACCATATTTTACCCATATTTGACAGCGCCCCCAGTTGCTGACTATACTCACATGAGAGCGGAGGTGAACAGCTCTCTATAACAGTTGGTCCCATGTCTGTAACCCCTTTTGTTGCTGAATTATAAGCCTTCAAACATACACCGAGGTCAAGGTTCAAAGGACAGTATTTCAAAGCAGGAGCCATATAGAATCTTCATTCTGACATATGTTACTCTCCAGGTCGAGACCTTTCCAACGATGTGTTTGGTTTAGCTCTACGACAAAGTTTTAATTTTCTCATTTCAGGGACACAAGCCATATCAGGCCTAGTTTCAGAGAGCACTTTGAAGGCCCAATATATAAAATTAAGCTATAAATGGGTATGACGAATAAGTGAATGATTGGAACTTGAGATAGGCTACAGGTTTGACTGCATTTCCTTTGGACGTGCAATATGAATAATAATAAATTAATGAATCGTGTCAAATAAAGGTGCCTCGCTGTGTCACTGCCAAATCTGTCCGGGCTACCGTCGTTATGGCAACGAGTGCGCTGGGCTTTGGAGTGAAAGCCAGCTAAAATCATTTATCTTTAAATTAGTAGATTACTGAAGTGCACTGTTAAGGTGACGAATCTTCATCTGGGTTTGTGTAAATGACACTTTACATAAACTCATAAACTCGTAAACAACGCAAACTGTGCAACATTATGCAGAGAATGTGCAACATTCTAAACATTAATTTACCTCATCACAGCGTCCCGTTCCTATCACAGGAACCAAGAACCAATCATATCGGGGGTTGTTAAGAATATTGTGTTCATATTTCGTAAAGGAAATATGCGTGCATGTCACAGAAAATTAAATTATGGCCATAGGCCATAAACAAGCGCATATACGAGAACTGGGCGATTCCGAACAAAAATGTATCTCATTGTTCCACATGCTCGAAATACGTGGTGTGTAATACAATCTATAATTTATGTTATTTCATAACCAGAAAATGGTTATTATAGCCTACCCTCATTATATTTCCTCAAAACGCCAAAAGCGCCTCAAAAGCACCACGAGCGGTTAAAACACTATAACGTTGATATACACGTATCTAGAAATGTTGATATGAAATTATTTTTGGTTCAGAAACGTTGAGATTCTATGTATCCGTGGTTTGCAGAAACGTAAAATGCCAACATTTTATTCTGGCGACTGGGTTGGCCGGAGTCCGTTTTGCCAAAATGTCAAATGTCAAATCAGTTTTATTATTAAATTTTTTTATATTCAGCATGGTGATATATTCACTGACATTTCTGTTGGATCTCTGCTCTACATTTGTATAATTTCCCTTTATTATGTTATTGCTGAGCTCCTTATCCCAGCCAGTCCCTCTGTACAACAGATCAGTATCCAGCACGAATCAGCCCAGCTCATGCCCACAAAGTCTGCCAGAAACTTGGGTGTCATGATTGATGACCCACTAACCTTCAAGGAGCATGTGGCTTCTGTTGCTCGGTCATGCCGATTTGCTCTGTACAACATCAGAAAGATCAGACCCTCCCTGTCTGAGCATGCAGCACAACTCCTGGTACAGGCTCTTGTAATATCACGCCTTGACTACTGCAGCTCCTTACTGGCAGGGCTCCCGGCATGTAGCTCAAACCTCTGCAGATGATCCAGAACGCGGCGGCGCGTTCGGTCTTCAACCAGCCCAAAAGAGCACATGTCACTCCGCTGTTCATCTCCCTCCACTGGCTCCCAGTCGCCGCCCGCATCAAGTTCAAGTCCTTGATGATCGCCTACAAAGCGGCGACCAAAACGGCTCCGACCTGCCTGAACTCCCTCATTCAGGTCTACGCTCCCTCCCGCTCACTACGCTCTGCCAAGGAGCGGCGCCTGGTGCTGCCACCACAACAAGGCCCTAAGTCTCTATCCAGACTCTTCTTCTGTGGTTCCTCGGTGGTGGAACGAGTTACCAAACTCCATTTGATCCGCAGAGTCCCTCTCAATCTTTAAGAAAAGGCTAAAGACCCAGCTCTTTAGAGAACACCTTCTCACCTAATGGACCGTGTAACCAAACAAAAAAAAAAAAAAATGTGTCTACCTCTATACATTTCCTCATAGCATTGCCTCGTAGCACCTAGGTCCTGTTGGACCAGAACTTAGCTTTATGGCACTTACTTTCGTTGTTCTCTCCTGACTAGAACCTTGCTTGTGTTGTACTAAAATCTCATTTGTACGTCACTTTGGATAAAAGCATCTGCCAAATGGGAAATTGTAATTGTAACGTCAATTTATGTCAAGCTGTACCAGAGATCTGTCGACGTTGTGCCAATTCCTTTATTTCTAAGAGAAGGCATTTGGACTTTTTTTTTTCCAGTAATACAGTTATTTTATCTATCTGGACTGTGGGGTCAGGTTGCACCAACTGGCTGTATCACCGGTTGAAGACGCTCTTCATAGACCGCTGTTGAAATCATACTAGCCGACCCAAAGAGCTTACAGTGAAAATAATGTTTGTCCAACCTGACTGATCTGCTAGCTGCACACTGTAGGCTACTAATATTTACACAATCATAATCAATGTTATTGCCTGATGTCATTACAAAAGTTTCAAAGTCAAATTCAAAATTTCAGTTTTAACACCCTTTTAAAGTTTTCACTCCCCATGTAATGATGACAGTTCTACAGATCAATACCAAATCATCAACAATCAATATCTGCCCTTACAGAGTCCTGAGTCTAAATCTAATCAGAACTGACCTGTAGCTCCTGTACATAAACAAGAAACTAATTAATTGTTAATACTCAATGTCCCTTTAAAGGGTTTTATAGGATTCCTACATGCTGATATATCATCTTAAATAGCTAACATTATTTTTGAAGCAGGTTTTTAAACCCGAGCCTGACCCAAACCCCGGCAGGACGTCCTGCTGCCCGGAGGAACATCTCATCACCAGAAGGGTGTGGGTTTGTTTCCTGTTGAAGTGCCACTGGGCAAGACACCAACCTGCTCACTGACTGCCAGAGTCAGTTAAATCTCTTCACTATAAACAGAATCATGTTGAAAGTCAGTCTGAACCAACAGTGTCAGGCTCTATCTTCTAAAAACTTTAACATTTTTATAGGATTTTGATTTATTTGTCATTTGTCTTTTTTATCTCTTTGCTATGTTTATTTTATTTTATTTTTTACAGTATCTTCAGTTCTTATTATACACTACATGTTTTATTCCTTGCACTTGTTCCTTGTTGTGAAGCACTTTGGAACTTTGGCTTTGAAAAGTGCTCTATAAAGTTTATTGTACTATTCATATAGTACAATAAATCCTCCAAAACCCATAGGATACAGAGTTCAGAGAGTCATTTATGCCAATGAACACACTCCGATTTGAATAACATCATCACCATCATCTACAAACACTATTCAACCTTGTTTTAAGTTGTGTTAAATACTGTTGACACCTGTAATGCCAACAGTTTCCTCTGTCTAAACAGACTATGGTCTGAACTAAAGACACATCCCCCCCTACAGGCCAAACCCCAACATGACATGAAGACTGTGGATCAGGTATAGTGATTATTCTGACAGCAAGACTGAGTCTAAAGAACTTTTGCTGCTCAATTTGTGTTTTTGTGTTCAGAACAACATAAAAACATGTGTTGTTATGAAAATACACTGTGCTGAAAAGTAACACACACGTTGAGTTACATGGATCCTTTTTAAAGCTCCCATATTACAGGAATTCAACTTTCCCTCTATCTGATCAAAGATGTTTAATGAAGACTTTGTTAAAATTAGATTTTGTGGTCTAGATGTTTGGCTTTAGTCTAGGTTGTCAGAAATTACTCAGCAGGAAGAGACATTAAAAAAAAAAAAATCAGTTTATATTCAGTAAGACTTGGTATTAAAAACACTGTTAGTAACACAATATTGATATTTGTGACTGGAAAAACATATAATGCTGGTAAAATATAATAACCAAGGCAAGATGGAGAAAAGTAATTTGAGGGCAGAAGAATTTAACATGCTTACTTCCAATGTATGAACCAAGGTCCTGGTCAGGTAAAAGGCTTTACCATCAGAAAAGATCACAAACAACAATAAGCAATCTAAAATCAATCAAAAAGCCTGCATATGAAACCACCTCACCTGATGTGCCAAAAGTAAAATAAAAAAAGATGGGGGTGAAAGAAAGACACTACTGCACAGGTGCTGTGGACACGGAAGTAGGAGTCGTAGAAATGTTTTCAGCATATGTGCTGGGTGAGCAACTTTCACTGGAATGAATGGGCCCCGATCTTTGAATTCCTCATCCATAGTTTAATACATCCATGAGTCTATCGTTGTTGATTTGCTCCCTCTGCCCTTGAAGAGTCGATCTCAGAAAGTTCACTTGAGTTATCAGAGTGATGAAAAAAACGAACTTCCGGTGCCGTTGAACATGGCTGCGACGCAGAGAGCTCGTCAACAATTTATACATTTTTTGTTGTTATTACTACTGTTTATGCTATTTCACCGACAATCATTTCACCGTCTATCATTCAGTATGATAGACAGATTTTACTGGACATCAGATCTATGATGGAAACTATTTTTTCATCGAGATCCACAACAACAAACATCACGGACTACCCCGACTTGCTACCTGCATTGTTACCTGGGAAACGGCACAGGACGCACAGGAGGGGGGAATGTAGTGGTGATAGGTATTAATGGTGTCTGATATCAATATAATTTAGAGTTAGCTTCAATGAGAATTAAGAACGGGGCACCAGATAACAGACAGCATCAACAGGTCTTATCTGAAGGAGTGACTTCTCGGCATGTTTGAATTTAAACCCACACACTGAACACAGGAGGTGACTTTATGCAAGATAATATGTTTATTACTAAACTAAAGCACACTCAATAATCAGGTAAATACAAGTGAATATAGTACAGTATATACAAGAGGTATACCTATGAATTGTGATGAATCAATGGCAATAGGAATAGATGATCATGTAAATATGCAATACTGATAATTAAACCAACATTTCAGCAGACACAATCATGGAAGAAGAGCAGTGGAAGACATGAGTCAGCAAGATAGGAATAAAGGGGCGACAGTATAACTACCTGGAAAACTGACTCAAATGAATCTTTGAATAACTGAATGGTTAGGCTACTATAACTATAGGGAGCCGTAATAAAGTGTGTGATATGTGTGTTAAGTGTGAATGTAATGGAGTAGCTATGTGTGATGTATGATATGATGCCCAGCGGACAATGATCAGTACATACGACACCAGCGAAGGTCCGGAGGGAGATGAAGCACGCTGAGGCCGGGAGGCTGTGAGGAGTCTCGGCTCGACGAGGTGCTGGAGGATGAAGATCCGACGTCTGTTCAGTTGATCTCAGCAGGCCGCAACAGAGTGAAGCACGCAGGCTGGAGCACGCAGGCTGCTGGACAGGGCTGTGGGTCTCTCAAGGCTAACACCGACCCACTCTGGAGGTTCTGATGATTCTTCAGAGTTAACCTCAGCAGGATAGCTGATAGTGAGGTTGTAGCAGGCAGGACACACAGACACACGTGCTGGTGTGTGTGTGTATTTGTCATGCAGATAGGCAGGCAGCAAGGCAATCTTCACTGTTTCAGATGAAACAGGCTTTCGTCTTGGCTTGTGATGATGATGCAGTTGAGTCCGTCTTTGGAGACAAACTTTGGAACAAAGTTGTTGTCAGACTCCGTTAGCACACGTGTCGCGACCACGTAAAGTGCATGAAATCCGCATTGGAAATGTGAGTGTTTGGTTTTGTTGTGATCAGTTGAGGGGTGTGTGCGTGGGCTGGCATGTCTAGTTTTACGGCTCATTACATATGCATGAAACCCTAATTTTGGTTCCCAGATCTATCCAATATAATTGACCGTCGTAACATTAACATTATTAAACTCAGCACAAATTCCTGAACACTTTAATATCAAACATGGCTATCGAAGCCCTATGTAAAGATAACGAAATTGAATAACGTAAATAACTATTATATAAAACATCACAGTTACACATAAAATTAGTCATATACATTAGAGTCCACCACAATGTGATACCCAAGGTTTCATGAGTCTGTATCAAAGATTTCTCTTGATTTTGGCAACATTCCAATGGGTGTCATCTCAGACTCTCTGTCTCTTTGGGGATTACCAAAGACAGGGCTGAGTGTTGGTGTTTTATGGTTATTTACCAGGTCTGGTCCTTGATACCAGCTCTGGAGAGTGAAAATGGAGTGATTTACCAAGAGGTCAGTGGCCTCCTTTACGATCCAACCACTTTCCATCCACTTTCCTGATCTGTTATCAGGGAAGAGGCTCACACACAGGATGCAAGGCCCTTCCAGATGTGTGATGACAATGACGGTGTGGGTGCAGTTACTACAGGAAAGAGCCGGACTTCTAGCCAGGCTGAGGAAGCGTGAGAATCGGCCTCATATTCTTCTGGCGAATGTCCAGTCACTGGACAATAAACTGGATGAACTTTGGAGCAGGTTGGCTTTTCAATGGGACATTAAGAACTGTAAGGTTATGTTTTTCACAGAGACTTGGCTGGACCCCTCGATCCCCGATGCCGCCATTGTCCCGGAGGGGCGCAGCATTTACAGACACGACCGGACGCCAGAATCGGGGAAAAGCAGGGGGGAGGCGTCTACTTCATGATCAACAACTTATGGTGTTCTAATATGGAGATTATCTCAAAAGGATGTTCTCCGAATGTGGAATACCTTTTGATCAGATGTCTCCCTTATTACCTCCCGTGAGAGTTCACTGTGGTTGTTCTCACGTACGTTCTGCCGCACGCTGACACTACGCATGCACAGGAAGAGCTGTATGGGATTGTAAACAGGCAAGAAAGTACCTATCCGGATGCTGCTTTTATCATCGCTGGTGATTTTAATGGTGCAAATCTGAGCAAAGTATTGCCTGGATACCGTCAACATGTACGCTTTCCTACACAAGGTGGAAACACGCTGGACCATGTGTACTCTCCGTTCCGGGACGGCTACAAAGCAACCCCCTGACCCCCTTTCGGCAAATCGGATCACACATCGATCCTACTGCTCCCTGCATACAGGCAGAGACTAAAGCAGTCTCGGCCTGTAACAAGGAGCATGCAGCAATGGACCAGTCCAGTGACGCTCTCCAGGACTTTGTTTTGAGACGACAGACTGGAGTGTTTTATGCAATGCTGCTGACAATAACATTGACACCTATGCGGAATATGTCACCGAATACATCGGAAAGTGCATCGATGATGTGGTACCGAGGTCTACCATACGGACATTCCCAAATCAGAAACCGTGGGTGAATAGTGACGTTCATGCTAAGCGCAAAGCACGAGCTGCTGCTCACAGCGCAGGGGATTTGGATGAGTATAGGAAGGCCCGGTACGAGTTGAGGAAGGCTATCACGCAGGCGAAGGGACAATACAGGGCCAAAGCGGAGTCACACTACCATAGCTCCAACACCAGGGACATGTGGAGTGGACCGAAAACCATCACGGACTACAAAGGGAATACTAACTGGTCTGCTAAACCGTCTGCATCTCTCCCAGATGAACTGAATGCGTTCTATGCACGCTTTGAGGTCAGTACTACACTACAAGTCTCTAAAAAGGATTAATGCATGCAAGGCACGTGGCCCTGATGGTATCCGCGGCCACGTCCAAGTTTGTGCAGATCATTTTCAATCTCTCCCTGCGTCAGACCACAGTCCCCACATGTTTCAACAAGACGACCATCGTCCCCAAGAGATCCCAAGTAACCTGCCTAAATGACTACCGCCCTGTAGCACTTACACCGATCATCATGAAGTGCTTCGAGCGGCTAGTCAAAGCCTCCATCACCTCATCCCTGCCTGACACACTGGACCCACTGCAGTTTGCCTACAGGCCAAACAGAGCTACAGATGACACCGTTGCCCTCACCCTCCACACCGCCCTCTCCCACCTGGACTAGAGGAACACATATGTGAGAATGCTATTCATCGACATCAGCATTCAACACCATTGTGCCCTCTAAACTGGTCACAAAGCTCAGGGATCTAGGTCTCAACTCCACACTGTGCAGCTGGATCCTGGACTTCCTGACTGACAGACCCCAGGTGGTGCGGATGGGCGCCACCACCTCCTCCAGTCTGACTCTCAGCACTGGAGCCTCTCAAGGCTGCATGCTCAGCCCTCTCCTGTACTCCCTGTTCACACACGACTGTGTGGCCAAACAGCTCCAACACCATAGTCAAGTTTGCTGACGACACCACCATCATAGGCCTGATCTCTGATAACGACGGTCTACAGAGATGAGGTGGGAGCCCTGACAGCATGGTGTCAGGAAAACAACCCCCACCTCAGTGTCAACAAGACTAAGGAGCTGATAGTGGACTACAGGACGCAGCTGGGGGAGGACACGCCCCTCTCCACATCGACGGGGCTGCAGTGGAGAGAGTCAGCAGCTTCAGGTTCCTCGGAGTGAACATCAGCGAGGACCTGACCTGGACCCGGCACACCGGTGTCGTCATCAAAACAGCAAGGCAGCGGCTCTTCTTCCTACGCAGGCTGAGGAAGTTTGGCACGGATACTCTGTAACTTCTACAGATGCTCCATGGAGAGTATCCTGACTGGTTGCATCACCGCCTGGTATGGCAGCTGCACTGTCTGGAGCGTAAGGCTCTACAGAGGACGGTTAAAACAGCGCAGCACATCACCAGGACTGAGCTTCCAGCCGTGCAGGACCTCTACGCCCTGAACATTATTAAAGCCACCCCAGCCACAAACTATTTCAATTGCTACAATCTGGCAAACGGTACAGAAGAATCCGGACCGAACCAGCAGATTCAGGGACAGCTTCTACCCCCAGGCCATAAGACTCTTGAACCCCCTCCTCCAGAAACACACACACACGCACACACACACACACGCACACGCATACTTGCACACTGCCCACTTTAGCCAACCGCACTTTACATCTCAACTTCATTCCATTTCAAACATCCATATATTTTGAAAACTGTACATATCATACATATTTTTATTTTATTGTATTTAATTATTTTATTATACTTCTTATATATTTCTATTACTTCTTATTGATGGTCACTTCACCATTTTGCACTAGTGTACTGCATTTGTTTACTTTGTTTACTTGTTTAGATTGTTGTGGCTAGCTCTAGGCTCAAGAATTTCATATCTAGCATTATCTGCTTCTCACTGTTTTGTCATGCTTATGACAATAAAGAACCTTGAACCTTGATGGAACGGCACTTAAGATGGCAGCGGGGCAAGTCAACGAGTTTGAAATGACTAATGAAACGAGTCTTTACATTCATTCAGTTTAACTTATTCAATTCAACTTTGAACTAAACTGCATTTATCACATCATGAACAACACTATTCTGATCCTGAGACAGAGAGAGTTAGAAACTAAATCATGAAAATTGAATAATATGGAGCTTTAAGATTGAAGCTTATTTTAGTTTAGAAATAGTCAGATATCTGTGAGGGAAACCACAGAGGCTTTGCTGTGGAAAAACACACTTTGCTGTAATCGGGGTAAACCGGTGATTTCAGAACTTCCTGAATCTGTTTTTATGTTTGTATATTTGTCCCAGAGAGGAAACCTTTTTCTAAATCACAGTGTCAGTCACAGTTTGTTTCAGTGCCTCAGTGCCGCATGACGTTTGCCTGCCGATGAGCTGTTGAAATCCTGACTGTGGACGGAGGCTCAGAGGAAATGTCACAAGCAAGCTGCAAAAAATAACAAGAAGTGATTTCTTTTTGTCCTTTCCAAGCTTATCTCAAAGCATTTGAGGCCAAATTTTATTACTGCAGTGCTGAAGTGGCAGTGAATTGTTTCATGATAATGTACTCGCTCTGAGACGGTTACAGAACATGAAAAAATGCAAAAAATGTCATGGGTTTGAACCCGTCCCTGAACCTTTGTTACATGTCATCCCTCTCTCTCTATGATCCTTCTTGTCTCTGTGTCAACTGTCAGTTTAGAAGGGAGCAAACCTCTGCCAACACTGAACTATTCTCCAACTCGCTGTTTCACTTAATGACATCATTCCTACCAAATTTTAAGTTAAATTGATTGCTTGACCTTAAACCAGAGGCTTAGGATTTGGAAGTCTCCATCTCTTTTAGCTTCATAGTTATGGATAAAAAACAATAATCGTCCAGTGGATCAAAGCCAAAATCATCCTTGGCCCAAGGCCAATCTGGCTACCAAATTCAAGTCAAGTTTTTGAGAGACTAACAGCGCAAATACAAAACTGTCTTGGTGGCAGAAAAAAAGCATTTGCTGAAATACTTTTTTACTTTGAGCAATTGCTGTTGCCTGATTTCAATGGAAATCAAGGTTTTGGTCTCTGTTGAAAATTGAACAGGTTTTGTGGTGCTAAAGAGGATCAATTTATCCAACGTCTCCTATTCATTGGTATTGCAAATTGATGCGCTGCTTCAATTGTATTTTAAGTGTGTTTTAATTTCAAGTTTATTTTATTGCTTTGAGATTTTATTTCTTGTTTCATGATTATTTCTACAAAGTAGCACAACTGATTTTTTTTTGAAAACATCAAGACAATTTAACTTGAAATGTTTTGAGAAATAAGCTTGACATCATCTGAATGTTCCTCTCTAGAAATGAATCATCATCATGTGGCAAATATAGAGACAAGATACCTTGAGAAACAGGCTTGACCTAATGTTAACACAGGATCTGAGTTCACATTTCATTTTTTACAGTGAGAGGGTGTGGTAACATCAGTCTTCCTGACAGAGACATAAATACAAGGACAGAGGTCGTCCATCCATTCTCTCCTCCAATACCTTCTGTAGGAGATCCATTCATACAACTGACTGGTGAGTGGTGGATATTAGCCAAATAACTTATATTAAACCTATATGTAAATGTAAATCTATACGTGTGTATATTTTAACAGATAAGAATAGAATACATTTATCATGAGTGGGGAACTCTTCAATATGAGTTGTACCAAACTAGATTCACAAATGTGTTGAGGAGTGTACATCAAGTTTCAAGTTTTGTCTAATATATTTTGATATATTTGGTATATATATATATAATAAAATATAACGTATAAGAAATAACTGTATATATATATATATGTACAGTTATTTCTTATACGTTATATTTTATGTTTTCATAGTTTTCTAATACAACCAGCCATGTTTACTTTGGGTAATGTTTGTTTAATTTGACTGATAATGTTGTATAGAGTATTAACTTAACTAATTTTACAGCTTGTAGTATGAATGTTTGGAGTTTGGACAATATTTGAATTTGTTAAATTCAATTTTGACAGCTGAGAAACCATCTAATTGTCATTCAGCAAGAACAGATGTCTAGGAACAACACTATAGTAGCTTTACACTGCACTAAACATTCAAAATGAATGATTGTTAATAATTAACTTTTGTTTAGTCTTCGTTTATCCATTTTAGTTTTCTGACATAAAATATCTACATTTCAATGCAGATGTGATTACATTTTTCACATGAAAGCCTTGTTTGTCACTCTCTTATTGAAATACAATAAACTTTTCTCTGACCCCGTGGAAGTGCTCAACATACAAACAACTCTTATCTGTTTCTTTTCAACAGATTTCAGCCTCCTGAAATAAGGAAGAAGGTGAAAAGAGGAAGGAGTTGTCAGATTTCCATTTCTAAACTTTCCTCAGTGTAGTCTCACAGTGTTTGATGCCTAGATACCAAACCCACAACTGCTTTTTATAGAAAGGATTTTAAAAGCAATCTCCTTTTGGTTGTTTTGCCAAAAATAACCACCAAACTGAGTGGCTTCTTATCCTGGTTCAACCAAACAATACTGGCTAGATAGAACTGACCAACACAACATTTTAATCTAATAGACAAAGTAAATGCTAAAGCAAACTGCATTACTTTGCCAAAATGCTGAGCAGCAACTTCACCACCATGATGCCAAAATTCACGACCCAGACCCCAGGCGGTGGCTGCCCGCCAACCGGTATTTACCTGGAGGGCCTGATCCTGCCACCCATCCTCACCATTGACGTGGTGCTGGGGCTGCTGGGAAACACTGTCGCCCTGTGGATCTTCTGCTTCCGACTGAAGACCTGGAATCCCAACAACTTGTTCCTCTTCAACCTGGTGATCGCCGACTTCCTGGTTCTAGTGAGTCTGCCGCTGAGGATCGATGCCTTGATCAGGCGCTACTGGATGTTTGGAGACGGCTTGTGCCGCATCAACCTCTTCCTGATGTTCGCCAACCGCTCAGCCAGCATCGGCCTCATGACTGTGGTGGCCATCTACCGCTACTTTAAGGTGGAGAAAGAGTTTACATTCTATTAAGTTAATTTGAGCCAAGCTTACCCAACTCACCTATTTACAGTATCTTAAGTCCAATATCTTATACTCAGGGTGGAATTTATTCAAATTAATCAAGGGGCATGACAGGCAGTTTGTCTTCACTCTGATCTTTCCTAAAATCTATGTTATGTCTACTGCCCAAAAATTGCCACTAGTTACAATGGTTTATAAATCCATCTTCTTTTGCAGATTGTAGTTTTAGTCCTACAAACCTTTCTCTGAGGCAGAGCTGCTCTGGAGGCAGAAATAATCAGATTGGTTGAGTTAAACCTCAGTGGGTGGAGCCTAAGTACTACAGTTTTTCAGAGCGCAAGTTAGCTAACTGGCAAATTTGAATGGCAAAGAAGAAACTCTGTCAAAATATAACTAAAACATAATTATCAATGACTTACTTGTTTTGACTTGTTTTCATTCATTCCTGATGTTGAAGCTCACCAGCTAGCTAGCTTACCTAGATAGCTACAGGCTAGTATAGCTAGTTTGAACTTGAAGGTCAGCTAGCTAACTAGCTAACCTAGATAACTTAGCAGTCTTGTTATATTATAAACTATCTAAACTCTCTTTTTCATTCTCCTCTTCTTCCAGGTCGTCCACCCCCATCACCGGTTCAACCGCATGAACAAGAAGCAGGCTGGGTACGTGGTGGCTTTCCTCTGGCTGCTGGTGATTGGTCCTCGGGTTCCCATGCTGGCCTACAGCCACATCAAGGGCAGCGGTAACAACACCCAGTGCTTCTTCTTCACTTCCTACAAAGAGGCGTCGCGGGCCATCATCATCCTGGTCGGGATGCACCGGATCCTGTCGGTGCTGGAGTTTTTCATCCCGCTGGCCATGCTGCTGTTCTGCTCCGCCCGGATCTCCCGCATCCTGCGGCGGCGGCAGATGGACAAGGCTCAGAAGGTGCGCAGGGCGATGCGGGTGTGCGCCGTGATCGTCGGGGTGTTCGCCGTGTGTTTCCTGCCCGGGACGCTGACGACCATCGGGCTGTGGATCATCAGATCGTACCGGCCGTGGGACTGTGCCTCGTTCTACACCTTCACCCAGCTCACCATCGTGTCGTTCGGCCTGAACTTCCTGAACTCGGCCCTGGATCCCGTCATCTACTGCTTCTCCAGCTCCATGTTCAGGAAGGCGCTCTGCAGCTCGCTGCCCGCCGCCCTGCGCTGTGGTCACAAGGCGAGCGACGGTGAGGCCGCAGCCTCCTCGTCTGGAACTCAGTCGACGACACAGCAGGAACTGAGATCCATGAGGGCCGACAGAGGGAGTGAGGCAGTGGAATAAGCCATTCCACTAGAATAATAAATCTTAAAATGGGTGAAATAATGTCAGTAGAAATGACATATGATAAAGTTATTCCAGATTTTAACATGTGACTGAATGTTTAAAAACTATTTTTCTAACAGCCATAGGTGTGGATGTTGTGTTCTCATGAAACACTGAATGCTAAGCTCAGTCTGCTAGAGAGTTTTTATTGTTTTCATCAGAATCAGCTCAACTAATAAAGAAAAGCAGAACAGAGGAACCTGAAAGCAGAAAGAGTCAGTATTAGAGTTGGACGCAGTTAGGTCGTTTTCATATTAGGTACGATTGCTTCGTACCGTGCCTGAGTACGATTGCCCCCCCTCCACTCCCCCGCCGCTCAGCTTTCACATTAGTAATGTTGTTCTGTACCCGAGTACACTTAAAGGCCCTATATGTAACAATGACACCCAGCGTTTAAAATGGGTACTGTGGTCCAAAATCAAAACATTGGAGAGAGTTGTCCCCCCCCACCCCCAGACTCAAAGCTCATGTGGGTTGCCAGGTGAAAACAGAAATAAAACAGACGCAGTTTCCATTTTCATAAATTGAAGAGTGTGAGGCTAATCAGTATGGTAGATAGTGGTAACGGGACTAAAAGAGACAAGGCTAAAAGAGCTAAGAGGGAGAGGGAGGGGAGCGCGACACCAGAAGCTCCCGAGAGCCCCGCGGATCGTTCGGCTTGAAGTTCCCGTTCCCCGGCCCCCTGCGACACGGCAGACCGGAGACTCCGGTCAGGCTCCGGTACAGCTACTAAGCTACGGTACGTAACCTAGCCTAGCAAATTAGCTTCACTTTGTTGGTACATAGCCAGCCGCCGACAGACAGGTGGTACAGAAGGGAATGAAACTACGGTACCATAGTGACTTACATTTGTCAGCAGACCATGGTGTTACTCATATCCAGTGTGTGTGCAGGTTGTAATTGCGTCGTTTAGTCCGCATTTGGCGTCTGGTTCCGACGTCCGGTGTCCTGCCTTCTGCCGGCTTGATCGGCCGTAATCGCCACGTTTAATACAACTCCATACTCCGATTATGTTACTTGATTTGTGTTTAGTCAAGTTTGTTAGCGGTAGCATTTTCCATTAGCTGCAGCTCGTAGCATCAGAATAGTAAGTGTTGGATAAGATATGTTCACAGTCTCCAGCTTTCAAATGCATCTCCAATATTTACCCGTATTTTACCACAGCTCTGGTCGTGGAGCTTTTTCGAAAGAGGACAAAGTTTTTTCGGTCGGGTAGAATCCATCTCACTTGATCCGGTTCGATTGCTTGCTTCCATGGCTGCAGTACGCTGTGTTTGCGTGCCAATTTGTTTCATATCTGGCAACCCGGGGTGTAGAAATGGGCAGCAGGGGGAGTCACACAGACCAAAACAAAAACAGACGCTCCGCTCCAGAACGGAAATTTCAAAGGAGAACATACTGGCTGTAGCATTGTTGTCGGAGAAGCCAGTATTCAACTTAGCATGTTTCCTTAATATCTGACGACATATCATGGTCATTTTATGATTTAGTACAGTAAATATATTACATATTGGTCCTTTAACGTATCTACACACTCCGATACAGTAGGTGGTGGTATGCACCTAGTTGGTTTGCGATCTGCCAATAAACACAAAGAAGAAGAAGAAGAGTACACTTGTGTCATCAACTACGCAACGTTTGTTTACTCTCGAATTAATCCATAAATCTCGGCATTTTTGTGTGTAATGTCCAGTTGTGATTGTATGTTTTCGTCTGCCCAAATTTCAAGTAAGCATTTTATTTCTTCAGTAGACCAGAGAGATCCTTTCACGGTCATATTCGCGGTCATGTTTTGTACGGGACAGTTGAATAGTTATGACGTCACATTGTAAATAGCAGTCCACTTCCGTGTTTTGGTACAGTAGTTTTCACACCTGATGCGAACCGTACCTGAGTACACATGAACCGTACTCGAGACCACCTTTTCAAGTGGACCCGGGCACGGTTCGTTGATCCGTGCCCGGGTCCAGTACACAGTGTTCACACTAATCAAACAAACTGGACTTTGGGGTCAAGTGTACTCGGATCCGGGCCCGGGTCCCTGATGTGAAAGCGCCCTTAAAGGCTTTCACATCATTTTGCTTCTCTATTCATTTTCACATTAGACTGAAACGGGGCGGGGCCACAATCCCTTAAATGGGACGAAAAATGATGTCACACTTGAGAGGACAACTGGCTCGCCATCTGTCTCACTCTGTCACCCCATCTTCCAAATACGGAGGGCCGGGGGAAAGAGAGAGTGTGTGTGTGTGTGTGTGTGTTTGTTCTCCACACCTGGCACTGTGTTCTAACGATTTGCAGGTGTCCAGGGCAGTTGATGACATCACCCCCTCTGAACATTCCGGGATTTGTGTGTCTTGGAAAATACATTGCAATAAAACTCAAATATCTCAAAAACTGTAAAATGTATTGCGTCGAAAAGTGATAGCACGTTTCACCACCATGCGCTGAATGTTTTGGTGTATAATGTGGATCTGCAGTGTAAAAACTGTAGGAGGAGACACGGTGACGAAATCTGTCACCGCATGTCTATGAGTTCTGGTCTATTTCTTCCCGATCGGCCTGCATCTGTTAAGCGTGGAAATACAATATTTTGACTTGTGTGAGTATCTATACAAAATAAAGAAACAGAAATTCAATATATAATATGATCTCAGTATTTATTGCGACAAAATGTCCTTTTCCCGACTGAAACTTATAAATGAATTTTGACAACCTTTTTTCCTGAAGATGCTTTGCAGCCTGGTTTGTTGTCTGTCTTGTCTTGAATGAATATATAAAGTAACTTTGTGCCAGGAGATTTCTGGTCGAAGCCACTTGGTGAAATGGAAAAAAATGTGAGGGGAGAGACCAATTAAAATATTACAAATAAACCTGCAGTCTGGTTGATGCATGGCTCAGCCATAACTGAGAATAAATAACAAAAAACACTGAAGAAAAAACCCTCAAACAAGCTGCAGCCTGTCTGCCGCTGCTCTGCTGTAAACACTTCCACTAGCTAACGTATACTTCCACAAACAAGTATACTTCCCTTCAGTACCTCATTCTTATCTCTTTACCTCATGTGCTCTTTGCTGTGATGACGCAGTTTCCAGCTTCATCATCTAATGACTTCTTTTTTCTTGTTTAGCTTGAAGGGCCAGTAAGTGATTCATGTCTTTTATCGCCCTCTATAGGCAGCCAGTAGGAACTACAACAACATCAACAGATCTCTGCCACAAATTACTCCACGATTAATAATCATGTAATTTGGTGATATAGAAGTGTTTGTTACTTCCCAGTGTGGAATATCAAGCTCTTCCTTTACTCCAGACCAATCACAGCGAGACATTGTCTGTTATTATAGTAATGAAAAGAAATCAACTGAAATGTGTAGAAATGTTATTATAATCCAAAACTGAAGGTATTCCTATCAGATCATGAATGGTTGAAAATACAAATAAATTATCCCTTTTTTTTCTAACCATCTCCTTAACTTTTATGTATTTTTCTTTCTTTTTTAAATATATTAGTTCTTATTGGTTTTATTTCATTTTATTTATTTTTTCTTCTTTTATATCCTTCCTTGATATGATAGAATTTTCACACAAATTTGCCATATTCAATGTACTTTATAGATTATAACCTTATCTAATCAAATATACTGTTGTATTAACATTATACAACATTAATTATCACTGGAAATTATTTTATATTTGTCAATATAAAATGTGTGTAAGATATTTTGTCAGTGTGTGCTGTACAAAATAGAATTGTTTTCAGAGCAATTGTTAATCTGACAGGCAAAAATAAAAGTGATACACTTTTCTTCTCAAAGGCACAAAACAAACATCCAACAATGTGCTTAATAATCTCTGCACAATAAATCAATTTAAGAGAGAAATCTTGAACTCAACATGAACACTCATAGCTGGTTAAAGCCTCTTCAGCTTGATTCAGAAGCCATTTTGAACTCCCAACAATTAATGATACGACTACAGTACAATGAGCACAGAAACAAGTTTGTAGCTCTCATTACAAATTACACTGGTTGGCCTGTAGAGGGCGCTATAATTACAAGTAAAAAGTTCAAACCTAAACCTAATATCTCAGACACTGCCAGGGCGATTTTGACAAAACTTGGAGCAAAGCTGAACTTAAACACGTAAACTGAATAACGTGGAACCTTTATGACGGAAGCTTAATTTACTTAAGAAATACTCAGAGGTCTGCAAGGCAAACCACACGTCTTCTGTGGAAAACCAGTCATGTGATCAGGCTAGTGGTGACTTCAGAACTTCCTGAATCAGTTTTTACTTTTGTATATTGATCCTGTCGTTTGAATGCCTGTTGAAATCATGAGCTGCAGACTGAGAGGAAATGTGACAACATTTTACCCAGCAGCACCCAGGCTACAAAAAATAACAAGTGACTTTAATTTTTGAAGTCAAATTATTACTAATGCAGTGCTGAAGTGTCAGTATGAACTTGTTTTAACACCTTCTGAGACGGTTACAGCAGTGGTTCTCAACGTGGGGTCCGGGAACAATCAGGGGTCCTTGAGGGTGTTCCAGGGGGTCCGCAACAAATTGATAAATTGTTAAACTTCAGCATTATTTCACTTACTAGAAGTTAACACAATTAGAGAATGTAGAAGAATGACTGTTTTGATAATAGTTTCTCTGTTATCTCTCTACCTATAATACAGATAGTCATGGAATTCTGGACTAAATCATATCTGACAATAAAAATATTCTCAGATTTGGGTAAAAGAGACAAAATCTCATCAAATCGGGGTCTGTGGCTCTAATGTGAACTAAATTAGGGTCCTTGACATGAAAAGGGTTGAGAATCACTGGTTTACAGTAAAATGAAAAAAATAACGTCCCGAGTGTCCCGGCTCTGGTGGCTAAGGTTTGAACCATGAAACTGCGATGTCGTGGATTTGAATCCAGCGCTGGACATTTGTCATGTCATCACTCTCTCTCTGTCTCTGTCTCTTTCATCCTTCTTGTCTCTCTACTAATGGTGAAATGATTTGTTGATCAGTAAAATTTATCAGTAAAAATACCAAACATTTGTTTGTTCCAGCTTCACAGATTTGCTGCTTTTTTGTGTTTCATCTTTTGAATCCTTTGTGTTTTTTGGCTGCTGGTCAGACTGAGGAAGAAATCTGAGGAATCACTTTGGAATCTGGGAACTGTGATAACATTTGGTCTTATTTTAGACATTTTATAGACTAAATGATTGACTGATTAATCGAAAATCGTTAGTTGCAGCCCTGTCAACTGCACAAACCTCCAGCAACGCTGAACAGTTCTTCACATAAAATGGAACGCGTATGATAAGACTCTCTTATCATACATGTTCCATTTTATGTAATACACGTATGATAACACATACTTCTTATTTTACAAGTATGATAAGAAATGTTGCTTATCATGTGGGTATAATAACATATGGGGCCCTATGTTACACTCGGCGCAAATCGCAGCGCAAGTGTCATTGCTAGTTTCCGACCGAGGCAGTTGTGATTTTCACGCCCAGCGCCCACGTTGTTTAAATAGCAAATGTACTTGCACCCATTTTTGCGCCCATGGGCATGTTGGTCTTAAAATGAGGTGTGGTCAGGCACATTGTTGGCGCATTGCTATCTTGAGGCAGCGGAAAGCGATTGCGCCATTGACCAACAAAAACCTGGTCTAAAGTCTGGCGCAGTATTTTCCTGCTATTTAAAGGCCACATTATTCAGATAGTAAGATGCGCCTACATCTGTTGTGTTATACAAACTAATAATTATATGATGCCCATTGTTATTGCCACACAATGACCCACAGCATCAGTCAGTTCTCTCTCTCTCAAACACACACACGCGTTACCATGCAAAATAGAAAAATAGGATCATCTACTATGAACATTTGCACTTTACTTCGTTCCTGACATGCGTTTCGTTGCCAAATTGCCATATGCTTTCACCATTACGCAATGCCAAATGCGCAACGTGCATGTCCGGTTAACCATCATCACACATTGCCAATTGCTAAATACGCAACCTCCAACCAAGAAAAATAACACAGTAAATATGTCAAAAGCACAGCCCAACAAAAAGTCATGAAAATAAACTGCAAAGGCATCTTACCTTCACACAAAGCACAACGTAGGCCTACCCGACGCACACACACATCGCCCTTGATTGGTCAATAGCCTACATACATATTTTACGTACCCTATAGAAACATAGCAAGGCAAGGCAGCTTTATTTGTATAACACATTTCATACACTGAGGCAATTCAAAGTGCTTTACAGAGTAATAAAAAATATAGTAAAGGTAAAAAAATTTACAATTAAAAAGTGCAAAACTACAGACAAGAGATCCACAAGATAAAAGACTTAAAAAGTTAACTAGTGCAGTTCAAATCAAGTGAAATAGAAAGATAAAAGAAAAGACAGTGCAAGAGGATTAGAAAAGTGAAAAGTACATTCAAATCACATTTCAAATAAAATAAAAAAAGATATAAGTAAATAAATATAACAGTGCAGATGAGTGTTGCATAGACAAGTTCTGTATTCTTGTTTTCTGACTCGGGGATCAGACAGTGTGAGACCGCGGTGAAGAGGAGGCTGTAGAGGACGCTGCGCCTGGCACCGGCGTCTCCAATGCGCCCTGCGTGTGATGACGCATCAGTATTTATTACCTTGAGACATCCAGTCCAAATGCCTAACACCTTGAATTTGTCGGATTTAATTGTGACAAACTGGGTCTAAAAGACTGTAATGCATTTAGGCTACTTGAGACTAATTCACACCATGTCAGCCTATAATAGATGCTTTTTGGACGTTCATTTCTCCAACTTGCCGAATCCGCCATTTAAATAGCAATGCACCAAGGTGCAAGCGCACCTGGATTTTAAAGGGAATGGGAGATGACACTCTGGTTTAATTCATGTTACGCCCAAAACACACCTATGATTAATTAAGAGACTAAATACAACCCCTTTACCAGGGCTCTATGCTAATTTTTTCCCCAAGGAGTACATGTGCTCCTAAATGAAAAAATTTAGGAGCACACAAAGAAATTTAGGAGCACAGTGAAAAGTAACACAGTTTATTAACAAACAATTCATTACATACATATTTATACTGTGCGTGCGTGCGTGTGTGTGTGTGTGTATGTACTAAGGGACACACATCTGCAATAGCACATACCACCAAAATCACACACTGGCCCATGCCTACTAGACCATAGAGATATAACACTAGAGGGGACCTGTCATAGAGAATTCCTATTCTGGAATGGGACCATATGGCAGCCATCTTACCTGGGTCAATTTCTCAGCTGACTGTAATTGGAATCAATGGTGATAGTGCCTTATGCTGCCATTATAATGCCAATATTTTTTTATTGAGACATCACTACTACTTTTTATTTAGCTCACTGTATGCAAGACAACTGTGACTGTCTAAAACGGTACCAAACATGAGCATTTTTTGCAGTTTGTAGATAAAAAATAGCTAAATTATGTTAAGTAATGAGTTTTCAATCATAAAGATTACCTTCTGGAAGTATTTTAATGGTGCATTTACTTTACAGAAACTATGAATCCTATTTCCAAGAAGACTTTATAATTCTCAGATTTCTTTGGTACTCTTTGGTACTGAGTAGTTGTATTAAGAGTATATGAAAATCTGCTTATTTTTAATGTAAAACCCCCAAATGATCTGTTGTTGTAGCAATAGACAGATTTTTTTTTTACTATATTGGCATGACATCTTAGCCTACAATTAAGATTACAATCCATAAAGAAATAATTTATATAGATGCCATCATGTAAACAAGTAGGCTACTACAGTAAAAACAAACATCTCTACACTTGAATCAACTTAAAATCCACAGTAGCCTATACAGATATGCAAATGAATGTCCTCTCTGTCTGCGACCACACGCCACTATGTCACTGTGTCACTTCCATCATTAAGGAGCGTCTTGGCAGAAATAGTCCGCAATTAATAAAAAAAAAAAAAACGCTATAGACCGTATGTTTAGCATGGCGGGTCGCGACTTTACGGTGGCGACCTGCCACAGTAGAATATAAACACTGGCTGGACATAATGCTGAATGATGTGTGCTGATTGTTCTCAGAAACGTGTTTGTATGGCAGCAGAGAGCTAGCCAACTAACATACAGCTGAAATGTAAGGATTACATCTAACAGCCAACTAGCTAACACATACCGTTACAAACTGTTTCAAATAGAAATCCAGTCTGTTGGCTACTACTAGCCGGAAATGTTGTGTTTTAAGTTGTGTCAGTTAAATTTCTACAAAAGCCTCGTTAGTTGAACCTTGCGAATCCCCCTTGCCAGATTCCTCTTTCTCCTTATCTCTTTTTCGCTCAAAATAAAAATTAATGGGCTTCATTTTTAGCGATGTCTGCATGTTAACTTATAGCCTATCGTACGGATACTTTTTTCCAGTGTTGTTCACCTGACACCAGCTGCGTCATCACAGAAAACTCTACTGTGGTTGGCGCATTGTGGCTTGTGGAATGTGGGACTTGTAGTTTTTGAACGATTAGCAGTGGGGGCGGGGGGGGCGATTACGGTAGGTTGTAATCTTTATTTTTCCGGTTCGCACATATCTATTTTTAGGGGCAAATGCAAGTGAAATACTTGCACTGTCAAGTCCTGTTTACGCTGTGCACCTTACTTTGCGCGCAGATTATATGCCATTTAACTAGCAAAAGTGGATTTGGACACGCCCTAAATGCACTTGCGCCATGCGCTTTAGACCATGCGCTATGGATCGTTTAAATAGGGCCCATGGAACATGTATAATAAGAAATGTACAGAATCAAATTGATTGTCTGTCCTAGGCTGCAATGGTTTTGATTGGCCATTATTGAACGCATGAGATACGCGTAAAGGTATACACGTTTTGACCTATCTTGCTTGCCATAAGTTTGCAAGTCTGAGACACTTGATAACCAAACGACACGATGGATCTTTAGACACATTTTCTTATTTTTCAATAAAACCACACCAAATGCTCACAAAAATTGGGAGTGTGTCTTGTTGCCTCTCCTGATGCAGGACGTCTGAGTTTAGGTTTAATTTTTTACAGTGTGCCGGTGTGGTAACTGCTGACAGGCGTGATGAAAGCTCCTGAGAACAACAAGTCAACCCCATAAATACACCCGTCCATCCCGTCCAACACCTGCTGCAGAAACCATCACACAATACAATACATACTGGTGAGACAAATAACTTTATATTAAACCTATATGTAAATGTAAACCTACATGTCTGTGTAAATTTTATTAGATAAATTTAACAAGAATATATTTAGCATATATAGATTAGCTTAGCATACTTATCTTACATGGATTATAGTCATATATATTTTAAACCACATGTATATTCATATAATTGGTTTGTCTAATATATTTTGATATATGTGGTATTTATATATGGCCATTTTGACTTTTCCAGTCAAAATCGCCATTAAGTACAAGCTATTTATTTTTCAGTGTCAGAAAAAAACCCATACACTACCAGTCAAAAGTTTGGACACACGCATTTTCCTTTATTTTTACTATTTTCCACATTTTAGAATAATAGCAAAGGCATCAAATCTATGAAATAACACAAATGGAATTATGCAGCGACCAAAAAAGTGTTAAATCCAAACTATCTTATATTTTAGATTCTTTGGAAAGAAATTCATACATAGGATCAACTTCACTATTTATATTTGTCTAAGAAACTCATTTCAAGCATTTAAGCAGAAGACTGTAGATCAGAATGGCTTTAAGCGAATGAGAAACACAGAACATTCAGTCAGGTGGGTCTGAACTTTTGACTGGCAGCGTATGTTTCCTGAATTATTGTTTGACACCAATAAAATAAATAATCTGTACTGAATGGCCGTTATTTCTTATGTATTTTTCTATTTTTGTAGTTTTCTAACACAACTAGCCATGTTTAATTTGGGGAATGTTTGTATAATTTGACTGATACTATTATGGTTTATAGGTATCGATATTTGAAGATAGAAGATATTTTAAATTGTTAAATTAAATTTCGACAGCTGAGAAATCATTTGTCATTCAGCAATGGATATCCATGAACAACATTATAGCATCTTTAAACTGCTCTTAAAAATAGATGTTGATTATTAATTCACTTTTTTTTTTAGATATAATGTTTACATTTCAAGGCATATCTGATTACAATTTTTGACATAAAGGCCTTGTTTATCACTCTCTTATTGAAATACAGACGTTTGGATTTGAGATGCTCCTGAAGTGCCGAATGAACTTTTCTCTGACCCTTGAAAAAGTGGAACTGCTCAACATTACAAAACAATTTTTATCTGTTTCTTTTCAACAGATTTCAGCCTCCTGAAATAAGGAAGAAGGTGAAAAGAGGAAGGCAGGAGTCAGATCTCCTGAATACGCTCCATCTCTGAGCTTTCCTCAGTGTGGCGCCACAGTGTTTGATACCAAACCCACCACTTTCATAAAAAAGGACTTTAAAAAAACAATCACCTTTTGGTTGTTTTGCCAAAATTTGCCACCAAACTGAGTGGCTTGTTGACCAAGCTGCTCTGTCTAGACAGAACTGACCAACACAACATTATTTTTCATCTAAGAGACAAAGTAAGAGCTCCATTTTGCCAAAATGCTGCGAGAGCTTAGCAGCAACTTCACCACCATGATGCCACAATTCACGACCCGGACTGCTGGCGACTGCCCGCCACCGCAAGGAGTCCGCCTGGAGCGCCTGATCCTGCCGCCTATCCTCACCATCGACATGGTGCTGGGGCTGCTGGGAAACGCTGTCGCCCTGTGGATCTTCTGCTTCCGACTGAAGACATGGAATCCCAACAACTTGTTCCTCTTCAACCTGGTGATCGCTGACTTCCTGGTTCTAGTGAGTGTGCCGCTGAAGATTGATGCCTTGCTCAGGGGCTACTGGGTCTTTGGAGACGGCTTGTGCCGCATCAACCTCTTCCTGATGTTCGCCAACTGCTCAGCCAGCATCGGCCTCATGACTGTGGTGGCCATCTACCGCTACTTTAAGGTGGAGAAAGAGTTTACATTCTATTAAGTTCATTTTTTACAAATTGTTTGCTCATGAACCGAGCTTACCCAACTCACCTATGACTTTACAGTATCTTAAGTCCAATATCTTATCGTCAGGGTGGAATTACATTAATCAAGAGGCATAACAGGCAGTTAGTCTTCACCTGGATTTTCCCTATCTATAATTTGGCAGGTTGGGGCTGTTAAGTTGGAGTCTACATTGCCCAAAAATTGCTGCTAGTTACTAGTTTTAGTTTCATAAACATTTCTCAGATGGGGCGTCCCGGTGGCTCAGTGGTCTATGTGGGACCTCCTAGGTTCGAATCCGACCCAGGACCTTTGTCAGATGCAGAGCTGGTCTAGATGCAGAAATAATCTGATTGGTTGAATTAAACCTTAGTGGGTGGAGCCAAAGAACCAGAAAATTACAAGTACAAGTTACCTAACTGACAATCTTCAATGCCAAAGAAGGAACTCTGAATTAAAAATATAAACCACAATTCATTCATGATGTTGAAGGTCAGCAGCTAGCTAACTATCTTATCTAGCTAGCTATATACTAGTATAGCTAGTTTGAACTTGAAGGTCAGCTAGCTAACTAGCTAACCTAGATAACTTAGTATGGCTAGATTGTATTTTTTCAGTTAGCAGCAGAGCGCTAGGCTTCATAATATTAGCCTAGTCCTTTCTTACCAGAGCAGCTCTGCCTCTGAGAAAAGCTCCTAACCAATCTGTCCTTGTATTGCTCTTGTATCATCATTGAAGTAAACTGGAGTCACTGGGTGTTTCAGGTCTTTCAACATCAGATTCACTTGGTCAGGTGACCCATTTTGTTGATCAGTCTTCAGTTTGTGACCCAGCAGGAAGTGTCGTATTCAGTCTTTCTACAGTCTTGTTATATTATAAACTATCTAAACTCTCTTTTTCATTCTCCTCTTCTTCCAGGTCGTCCACCCCCATCACCGGTTCAACCGCATGAACAAGAAGCAGGCTGGGTATGTGGCGGCTTTCCTCTGGCTGCTGATGATTGGTCCTTGGGTTCCCATGCTGGCCTACAGCCACATCAAGGGCAGCGGTAACAACACCCAGTGTGTCTTTTTCAATTCCTACAGCGAGTCGTCGCGGGCCATCATCATCCTGGTCGGGATGCACCGGATCCTGACGGTGCTGGAGTTTTTCATCCCGCTGGCCATGCTGCTGTTCTGCTCCGCCCGGATCTCCTGCATCCTGCGGCGGCGGCAGATGGACAAGGCTCAGAAGGTCCGCAGGGCGATGCGGGTGTGCGCCGTGATCGTCGGGGTGTTTGTGGTGTGTTTCCTGCCCGGGACGCTGACGACCATCGGGCTGTGGATCATCAGATCGTACCGGCCGTGGGACTGCGCCTCATTCTACACCTTCACCCAGCTCACCATCGTGTCGTTGGGCCTGAACTTCCTGAACTCGGCCCTGGATCCCGTCATCTACTGCTTCTCCAGCTCCATGTTCAGGAAGGCGCTCTGCAGCTCGCTGCCCGCCGCCCTGCGCTGCGGTCACAAGGCGAGCGACGGTGAGGCCGCAGCCTCCTCGTCTGGAACTCAGTCGACGACACAGCAGGAACTGAGATCCATGAGGGCCGACAGAGGGAGTGAGGCAGTGGAATAAGCCATTCCACTAGAATAATAAATCTTAAAATGGGTGAAATAATGTCAGTAGAAATGACATATGATAAAGTTATTCCAGATTTTAACATGTGACTGAATGTTTAAAAACTATTTTTCTAACAGCCATGGTGTGGATGTTGTGTTCTCATGAAACACTGAATGCTAAGCTCAGTCTGCTAGAGAGTTTTTATTGTTTTCATCAGAATCAGCTCAACTAATAAAGAAAAGCAGAACAGAGGAACCTGAAAGCAGAAAGAGTCAGTATTAGAGTTGGACGCAGTTAGGTCGTTTTCATATTAGGTACGATTGCTTCGTACCGTGCCTGAGTACGATTGCCCCCCCTCCACTCCCCCGCCGCTCAGCTTTCACATTAGTAATGTTGTTCTGTACCCGAGTACACTTAAAGGCCCTACATGTAACAATGACACCCAGCGTTTAAAATGGGTACTGCGGTCCAAAATCAAAACATTGGAGAGAGTTGTCCCCCCCCACCCCCAGACTCAAAGCTCATGTGGGTTGCCAGGTGAAAACAGAAATAAAACAGACGCAGTTTCCATTTTCATAGATTGAAGAGTGTGAAGCTAATCAGTATGGTAGATAGTGGTAACATGGAAAACGGGACTAAAAGAGACAAGGCTAAAAGAGCTAAGAGGGAGAGGGAGGGGAGCGCGACACCCGAAGCTCCCGAGAGCCCCGCGGATCGTTCGGCTTGAAGTTCCCGTTCCCCGGCCCCCTGCAACACGGCAGACCGGAGACTCCGGTCAGGCTCCGGTACAGCTACTAAGCTACGGTACGTAACCTAGCCTAGCAAATTAGCTTCACTTTGTTGGTACATAAAGCCAGAAGCCAGTATTCAACTTAGCATGTTTCCTTAATATCTGATGACATATCATGGTCATTTTATGATTTAGTACAGTAAATATATTACATATTGGTCCTTTAACGTATCTACACACTCCGATACAGTAGGTGGTAGTATGCACCTAGTTGGTTTGCGATCTGCCAATAAACACAAAGAAGAAGAAGAAGAGTACACTTGTGTCATCAACTACGCAACGTTTGTTTACTCTCGAATTAATCCATAAATCTCGGCATTTTTGTGTGTAATGTCCAGTTGTGATTGTATGTTTTCGTCTGCCCAAATTTCAAGTAAGCATTTTATTTCTTCAGTAGACCAGAGAGATCCTTTCACGGTCATTTTCGCGGTCATGTTTTGTACGGGACAGTCGAATAGTTATGACGTCACATTGTAAATAGCAGTCCACTTCCGTGTTTTGGTACAGTAGTTTTCACACCTGATGCGAACCGTACCTGAGTACACATGAACCGTACTCGAGACCACCTTTTCAAGTGGACCTGGGCACGGTTCGTTGATCCGTGCCCGGGTCCAGTACACAGTGTTCACACTAATCAAACGAACTGGACTTTGGGGTCAAGTGTACTCGGATCCGGGCCCGGGTCCCTGATGTGAAAGCGCCCTTAAAGGCTTTCACATCATTTTGCTTCTCTATTCATTTTCACATTAGACTGAAAGGGGGCGGGGCCACAATCCCTTATATGGGACGAAAAATGATGTCACACTTGAGAGGACAACTGGCTCGCCATCTGTCTCACTCTCTGTCACCCCATCTTCCAAATACGGAGGGCCGGGGGAAAGAGAGAGTGTGTGTGTGTGTGTGTGTTTGTTCTCCACACCTGGCACTGCGTTCTAACGATTTGCAGGTGTCCAGGGCAGTTGATGACATCACCCCCTCTGAACATTCCGGGATTTGTGTGTCTTGGAAAATACATTGCAATAAAACTCAAATATCTCAAAAACTGTAAAATGTATTGCGTCGAAAAGTGATAGCACGTTTCACCACCATGCGCTGAATGTTTTGGTGTATAATGTGGATCTGCAGTGTAAAAACTGTAGGAGGAGACACGGTGACAAAATCTGTCACCGCATGTCTATGACTTCTGGTCTATTTCTTCCCGATCGGCCTGCATCTGTTAAGCGTGGAAATACAATATTTTGACTTGTGTGAGTATCTATACAAAATAAAGAAACAGAAATTCAATATATAATATGATCTCAGTATTTATTGCGACAAAATTTCCTTTTCCCAATTGAAACTTATAAATGAATTTTGACAACCTTTTTTCCTGAAGATGCTCTGCAGCCTGGTTTGTTGTCTGTCTTGTCTTGAATGAATATATAAAGTAACTTTGTGCCAGGAGATTTCTGGTCGAAGCCACTTAGTGAAATGGAAAAAAATGTGAGGGGAGAGACCAATTAAAATATTACAAATAAACCTGCAGTCTGGTTGATGCATGGCTCAGCCATAACAGATAAATAACAAAAAACACTGAAGAAAAAACCCTCAAACAAGCTGCAGCCTGTCTGCCGCTGCTCTGCTGTAAACACTTCCACTAGCTAACGTTCCTTTAGCAACAGGCTAATGGTGTGTAACCCAAGAGACAGACGACTCACTGAGGACCATTTGCTGTGTTGTTATGGTGTGGTTGCTGGTTTTATCTTCAGTATCTTCAGTATACTTCCCTTCAGTACCTCATTCTTTTCTCTTTACCTCATGTGGTCTTTGCTGTGATGACGCAGTTTCCAGCTTCATCATCTAATGACTTCTTTTTTCTTGTTTAGCTTGAAGGGCCAGTAAGTGATTCATGTCTTTTATCGCCCTCTATAGGCAGCCAGTAGGAACTACAACAACATAAACAGATCTCTGCCACAAATTACTCATGTTTCCACGATTAATAATCATGTAATTCGGTGATATAGAAGTGTTTGTTATTTCCCAGTGTGGAATATCAAGCTCTTCCTTTACTCCAGACCAATCACAGCAAGTCTGTTATTATAGTAATGAAAAGAAATCAACTGAAATGTGTAGAAATGTTATTATAATCCAAAACTGAAGGTATTCCTATCAGATCATGAATGGTTGAAAATACAAAGAAATTATCCCTTTTTTTCTAACCCTCTCCTTAACTTTTATGTATTTTTCTTTCTTTTTAAAATTTATTAATTCTTATTGGTCTTATTTCATTTTATTTATTTTTTCTTTTCTTCTCTGGTTTCATATCCTTCCTTGATATGATAGAATTTTCACAAAAATTATCCATATTCAATGTACTTTATAGATTATAACCTTATCTAATCACACATATTGTTGTAGTAACATTATACAATATAATAATATTATTATCAGTGGAAATGATTTAATATTTGTCAATATAAAATGTATGTGAGATATTTTGTCGGTGTGTGCTGTACAAAAGAGAAATAATTGTTAGTCTGACAGAGGCAAAAATAAAAGTAATACACTTTTCTTCCCAAAGGCACAAGATAAACATCCAACAATCTGTACAATAATCTCTATATAATAAATCTATTTAAGAGAGAAATCTTGAACTCTTGAACTACTGACATGAACGGCCATAGCTGGTTAAAGCCTCTTCAGCTTGATTCAGAAGCCATTTTGAACTCTTAACAATTAACAATATGACTACAGTACAGTGAGCACAGAAACGATAGTTATGTATTGTAACTACAGTTCTATGATCACAAGTGGAGCCCTCTAATAGGGCTCTATTGGCTTAGTCACTCATCTAGTCACCTCAGCGCACTGAAAATTTGCGAGACAATGCCCCCCAAAACTGGGGAACTGTCCAGGGTGGAGCCACCAGCAGCTGTCTCATTTCTGTGTACCACGGTGCCGTTGTGCGGTCCGGGGCCACCAGAATGAGCAACAGTCACTCCACTCTCACTCTTGCCAGCAGGGGAGGAATGAGACAGAGGGGAGGAAAAGCATACAGTAGCTTTCCTGGCCATGGCGCGTGTCCGAATGCGTCCACCCCCAATGGGGGAGTGTCTCGGGGAAACAGAGAGAACCACAGGGGAGAGCGGGCATTTTGCTGGGTGGCAAACAGGTCCATTTCCGCCTTCCCGAATCAGGACCAAATCTGGTCCACTATGTCAGGATGCAATCTCCATTCGTCCTCCAGGGGCCGCCCCTCGACATGAGGTCGGCCCCTGTGTTCTCCAGGCATGGAATATGCAGTCTTGAGAGAATGGAGGTGCTCTGTGGCCCAGCACCACAGGTTCTCGGCAGCCTTTAGCAACGATGAGGATCGTACTCCGCCGTGTCTGTTGATGTAGGCCACTGTTGAACAGTTGTCGGTCTTCATTAGCACATCCTTCCCCTTTAACAGAGGCAGGAAGTGCTGTAGAACCAGCATGACTGCAGTCAGCTCTAGTAGGTTGATGTGCTGTGTAGTGGATGCACCTTCATCACCATCATCATCATCACACATCTGGAAGGGCCTCGCATCCTGTGTGAATCTCTTCCCTGATACCAGATCAGGAAAGTGGTTGGATCGTAAAGGAGGTCACTGACCTCTTGGTAAATCACTCCATTTTCACTCTTCATGGATGGTACCAAGAAACAGACTCAGTAAACAACCATAAAACACCAACACACAGCCTGTCTCTGGTAAGCCCCGAGGCTCCAGAGAGTCTGAAATGACACCATTGGAATGTTGCCAAAATGAGAAGAAATCCGTGATACAGACTAATGAAAATTTGGATATCACATTGTGATGGACTTTAATGTATGTCTGTAATTTTGTGTGTGACTGTGATGTTTTATATGATAGTTATTCATAGTATTCGTGTTGTGCATCTTTACATGGGGCTTAGATGACCATGTTTGATATTAAAATACGAGTAATGTGCGCTGAATGCAATCAGGTTAATGTTATGACGGTAAAGTATATTGCATAGAGCTGGGAGACAAAACAAACAAAAAAGTTTTATGCATATGAAATGAGATTTTTCCCGCTGTAACACTACACACACTAACCCACACACACGCCCCCTCACACATCACAACAAAACCACATGCACACAAGCCCAACGTGGATTTCACGCCTACGTGGTCATGAACACGTTACAGTGAATCTACACAACTCTGCCTTAAACTTTGTCTCTGAGACTTTGTCTCCGAGATTCGACTCAACATCAGCTCCACGAGCCAAGAAGAAGAATCTGCTTCACCCTCCAACTGGTGAAGTGAGTCTGCCGCAGCTGCCTGACAAACACACACACGCCTATTCAGCGTGTGTGTCCTGCGTCTGCTACGACATCGCTATTCAGCTAATCCGCAAATCTGACAATCATCGGATCCGCTGGTCGGCGAGAGCCTTGAGAGACCAGCACGTCATTCGTCCAGAACTTCGAGTGCGTCAGCCTTGAGAGACCCACACACCACCAACTCGCCGAGTGTGCAGCCTGCTCCGCCCCGCTGTGACCCTGCCGAGTTCAACTCAGAATCTTCGTTGGATCTTCATCACCTACCAGGCCCGTTGAGCTGAGATTCTTCACAGCCTCCCAGACTCTGCGTGCCTCCTCCTCCTCCAGTCCCCGTCTGTGGCGTATGTATGATCATTGTCCGCTGGGCATCACGCATGCACTACACATAGTTATTCCATTACATGACACTCCACTTCATCCACTTAGTGTCTCCCTATGATTCGTAACTCAGCGCTCTGCAAGTCTGTGCATAATCAGATATAACTCCGTTATTGATTATTCAGCTTGTTCAGTGTTCAGGTATTATTGCCTTTGGTCCCACTTCGTAGCTGGGTCATATCCTCCAGCGTTCAATTTATACCATTGTGTGTTGATTACCTCCTTACTATTATAAACGCATTTATTCATGTTACTCATTCACCACATTTCACTTGTATCTACCTCATATGCCTTTATTGATTTCACTGATCATTGAGTGTGCTTTGATAGAAATAAATGTATTCTTTCACATAAAGTCCTCTCTTGTGTTCATTGTCTGGGTTTAAATTCAAGCAAGCTCGGAATTCATTCCTTCAAATGAGACTAATTGATTTGTTATCTGGTGCCCCATTCTTTAAATTCTATTGAACTAATTCTAAATTGTTTGATATCAGACACCATCAATACGTAACACCCACTACAGCTGGTTTGTCCCTGAAGGCCACACACCACCAGCTGACTGCCCCAGGCAGGTTCCTCATCAACCTGTCAGGGAGCCCAGCAAGCAATAGACGTAATTTCAACGTCTCGGCTAGATATAGCCCCGATTTAGTCCGGCTATGTGTAACCCACTTCTAGCCAAAATGATCTTGAAATTGGTAAGATTTAGTTTTTGCCAACGCAGCTTGCGAGATGTATGATATTCCATCATGTAAGCAAAGTCAACAGTGATTACAAGGTGTTTAGTTTCATTTCTTTGACATGGTCTATGCGTAGCCACGATTTAGCTCCCAATTGGACCGGCTATTTGTAGCCCACTTCTGGCCAAAACTGTTTCATTGTAGTTTATGCCTACGCAGCTTGTGAGATGGATAATATCCCATCATGTTTGAAATGTCAATAATAAATACATGGTAGTATCATTTCATTGACACGGTCTATGTGTAGCCACGATTTAGCTCTGAATTGGACCGGCAACGTATAGTCTGCTTTTAGCCCATCCACTGAAGTCGAGGCAATCAATTGCCGTCATTTCAACGGCTTGGCTATAGCCCTGATCACCGGCTATGTGTATCCCACTTCTAGCCAAAATAGTGTTAAAATTGGTTAAATGTGGTTTTCGCCCACGCAGCTTGTGAGGTGCATGGCATCAGATCATGTTAGCAAGTCAACTATGAAAACAAACTGAGATTAGTATCATTTCATTGAAATGGTCTATGTGTAGCCACGATTTAGCTCTGAATTGGACCGGCTATATAGCCTGCTTAAGCCCATCCGGCGAAGTTAGCATTAACCTTTGAATTAGCATTATTTTTTGCTGTCACACATTCATATACACCATTCAAGTAAATACAAACTGCAATTATGATTCTCAACCGCTAGAGGGCAGCTGTACTGCTTGAGAGACATGACGACTGGCAACGCGAGACTCGACAGTTAGGTCGCATAATGGTCCGCCCGGTTGAAGAAGCAGGCAGAGGCAGAACAGTTCACGCCACGTTTACGGCTTATTTAGTTTATCTTGTAAGTCGCTGTGTTTTTGTCTTGTCATGTGTTCATTATGTATCTACATTATTTGTTATCATGTGCAGGAACCGTGCCATTTTTAGCGGTTAGGAGTGTAGAGTAAGCCATAGTGTGGTTAGTTTAACATGCTACCTAGAAAGCATATGTGCTGGCACAATATTCAAACACATTTAACAGCAGCAGACGATGTGTATTCAAGTTGTATCTGTTTCTGTATTTCCTGCAGTGCCCATTCAAAACGTGCCTGTTAGCGTTAGCATTCGCCTTAGCAGTTAGCCGCGCCTAGCAGTTGTGTTGTTGTTTAAAATGTTCCATGATTGTAGTTTTTGTAATAAATTCTTTATATATTTATCATGTTTTAATATGTTAAGTTGTTTAAAATGTTCCTGTATGTAATTTTTGCAATAAATTCTTTATATATTTATCTTGTTTGTTGTTGTTTGTTGGATGGATTGACATTTATTATCAGAACATGTTATATTTGAGTAAAAAGAATCCTTTAGCCATTATTTTGTTGTCTATTAGACTTATATGTGTAGTTGTTCAGTAGCCGTCTAATTGATGGCTATATACTTGGGCTATGATTGGACGTCTACTAAACTTTCACTGACAGCCCAAATTTAACCGTGTTTTAGCCTAGACATCAGGTCTACATATAGACGCCTATTAGACGTCTTTTAAACGCAAAATTGCTTGCTGGGAGGTGTCTGTGAACACCGACACGTAGGAGGTCACTCTCCCCAGCGGTGTTCCCTTCGCCAGTATTTGGGGTTCTCCCAATATGCCAGGTCCTCCCTGGCTGTCGAAAGCTGTCAAGTGGTCAAAGCTGTCACTGTTCTGCCCTGTCTCGCCCGCTTCAACACGGCCGTCTGTCTGGGTTCTGACACACATACCCGTAGTGTGGCGGAGTTCAGCTGCACTCCCAAATACACCACCTGTTGATGTGGTATGGGTGCGCTCTTTTCCCAATTGATGGCAAAACCTAACCTGGTTAACGGGCCATGAGAATCAAGTCGTCTAGATAAAACAAGACCCGTATTCCCTGACGGTGCAGGGGTTTGAGTGCTGTGTCCCCCTGAAAGGCAAAACGCAGGAATTTCCTGTGTCTCGGCACCACTGGGACATGAAAGCAAGCATTTTTCAAATCCACTGTGGTGAACCAATCACCCGGCTGTACCATCTTTTTCACAGTAACCATGCAAAATGGTCTCTGAGTGATGCATGTGTTGAGCGGGCGGAGATCCAGAATAGGTCTCATATCTCTCCGGTTTTCTTGGGGACCAGGAAGTAACCGGAATAGAGACCTCTCTCTCTGTCTTCCTGGGGAACCACAGACAACAACAACAATTACTCCCTTCTGGAGTAGTTCCTGTATCTCCCTGGAGAGGGCGCTCATGCCTTCCTGAGAAGTTATGATCGACTCTCTCATTCCTGTGAATGGTAGCGGCACGCACTGAAACTGGAGTTGTAATGTCCTGTCCATCCATTCTGTTAACACACTCTGGGTTCTCCATTCCTGATAAAAGACCAGCCTACAACACATGCTGGCTGATGAGACCGGGTGGGGGGGAGTTTACGGAACTACCGAACCGCTCGCCACTCCGCGACGCTTCACCCGAGCAGAGAGCAAAATGATGACTGTGATCGCCACTCTGGCCGGTTTCCCTTGTGGGAGGACAGAGAGCAATCGGCCGTCAGGGTGGTAGGAATAGGCACTTTGTAGAAGTAGTAATTTGTTACAACCAAACAAATTAACATCATTCACACAAAGCAAAATGGGAATATTTCCAGGAACATTGTGGGGGAATGTGAGGACAACGCCACTAACACACAACTGGGGCTGAACAGAAGCCCTGCAGGCCGGGTCAATTCCCCCCCTTCGACAGTCAGTGCCGCTTCTTGCTGGGCGGCTGGTTCCCAGCCTTCCAGGAACAAGCTAGCAGTCGACAGGAACCTCTGGGGCCTCTCTGGGCCGGTGGCGGAGGAGGAGCGTCGCCATCGGAGCGGGCCGGTGGCAGGGCAGGCTGCGTTGAGGACGGGGCTGGTGGGGGGCGAGAGGAGGGCGTAGCAGAAGAAGAAGCCGCATTACGCCGTCCACGCCTCTTGGACGCCGCCGTACGCCGTTCTCTCGAGTCCTGCGGGGAAGTCTTCTGCTTGGTGGACGGCAACGGCAGATGACAGTGCAGCTGGGCCTTTTCCTCTTCTAAGCATTAGAAACGCTGTGTAGCCAAGGTGATGGATGCGCCAAAGAGCCCGTCAGGTGACAGCGGAGCACCCAGCGGGTCCTCCTTGTCCTTCTTCTGAAGGGTTGTCAGACCGAGCCACACGTGCCAAGCACCGGCGGTAGACAGAGCCATGACGCGGCGGCGGTGACTCCCCTGGTTAAATTGTTCATCTGTCCCGCAATACGGGATACATGATCCAAATAAGAAGCGGAGAGGGAGGCTTTCCCTGTCCCTGTGGATAGGGACACCCCCAGCAGTTCCTGCTGCCAGACCAGCTGGTTGAGCCAGGAGAAAAATGAGCGGCCAGCGCATCGAGTGGGGAAGACCAGAGCGGCAGATAGCAGCTTTCCTGTGGACACTGGACAAATAAAAGAGGCCAGAGATAGGAGCCCTGCAGCAGAGCAGCTCCTTCCAGGATGCTTCCACACCTGCCCAAATCTCATCCAAGGCGGGAGCGACGAAGAGCGGCTTGGTTTCAGCCGCCAGCTGATAGACTCCCTGGGGCAGGTGATCAGCGGTGCGAGGGGGTTCGGGGGCGGAAGTGGGATCCTGGCATTCTCAGCGGCTGTCCTCATCACGTTGGGGAAGTCTTGTTTCAACGATGGATGAGGTAGAGCGGCGGAGGTGAAGGATGCAGCCGTAATGGAGACAGAGGAGATGTTGTCATCGCTGTCTCCCGGCGGCGGCATCTCTTCTTCTTCCTCCACTACCAAGGGAGGAACCGGCAGGGGAAGCGCTGTGACAGGGGCAGAGGAGCAGGGCTCGGCCTCCGCCTCGCTGTCATCACAGCGGAGCTCGATCTCAGGAGAACGCTGATGCTGATAGCGTTTAAAATGAGCCCAACGCTGCTGGCATCTCACCATGGAAAGGGCCCTGCAGCTGCTGCAATCCGGTGAGTCGGAGATGCCGTCAGCGGCGTGTTCCGGGCTGCGGCACTCGAAACACGCCTCATGCGGATCCGTCGTCACGATCAGGCCGGGACAGTCCGGGCAGTATTTAGCGATGTTGGGCTCAGACGATGCTATCCCAGGCAAACTTGTTCATCAGGCACTGAAGAAAAAGTGGATGCTGAATGAGGGGCCGCTCGCCATTTATAAGCGCGAGGCCCCATAGGGGGTGTATGAGCTCATCCTGATTGGATGATACGTGAGCATGTGCATGCAAATTTTCAGTTCGCTGAGGCGACTAGATGAGTGGCTAAGCCAATAGAGCCCTGTTAGAGGTCAAAGCCTGTGTGAAATAGAACAAGTTTTCAGCTCTCATTACAAATTACACTGGTTGGCCTGTAGAGGGCGCTATGATTACATTTGAAGTCAAAAGTTCAAATCCAAACCTCAGACACTGCCAGGGTGATTTTGACAAAACTTGGAGCAGAGCTGAGCTGAATCACACAAACTGAATAACATGGAACCTTTATGACGGAAGCATACTTTACTTAAGAAATACTCTTACGTCTTCTGTGGAAAACCAGTCATGTGATCAGGCTAGTGGTGATTTCAGAACTTCCTGAATCTGTGTTTGTCTGACTGCCTCAGCACCGCATTTCGTTTGAATGTCTGTTGAAATCCTGAGCTGCAGACTGAGAGGAAATGTGACAAGATTTTACCCAGCAGCACCCAGGCTGCAAAAAATAACAAGTGACTTTAATTTTAGGTCAAATATGATAACACACTTCTTATTTTACATGTATGATAAAAAAATGTTGCTTATCATGTGTGCATAATAACATAAACACATAAAATAAGAAATGTACAGAATCAAATTGATTGGTCTGTCCTAGGCTGCAATGGTTTTGATTGGCCATTATCTGGCTTGCCATAAGTTTGCAAGTCTGGGACACTTGATAACCAAACGACACGATGGGTCTTTAGACACATTTTTGGATTTTTAACAAAACCACACCAAATACTCACAAAAATTGGGAGTGTGTCTTGTTGCCTCTCCTGATGCAGGACGTCTGAGTTTAGGTTTCATTTTTTACAGTGTGTCGGTGTGGTAACGGCTGACAGTCAGGACAGGTGTGATGAAAGCTCCTGAGAACAAGTCAACCCCAGAAATACACCCGTCCATCCCGTCCAACACCTGCTGCAGAAACCATCATACAATACAATACATACTGGTGAGACAAACAACTTAAACCTACGTGTGTGTACATTTTAATAGATACATTTAACAAGAATATATTTAGCGTACATCGATTCACTTTGCATACTTAGTTTCCATAGTTACATTACATTACATTACATTATAGTCGTATATATTTTAAACCACATGTTTATTCATAAAATTGATTTGTCTAATATATTTTGATATATTTGGTATTTACATATATACAGTGCCAGCCATTAAGTGCAAGTTATTTATTTTTCAGTGTCAGAATGAAATGCAGGAAACATACACTACTTGTCAAAAGTGTTGACACACTTGTTTTCTTTATTTTTTACTATTTTCCACATTTTAGAATAATAGTAAATACATCAAAACTATGAAATAACACAAATGGAATTATGCAGTGACCAAAAAAAATGTTAAACAAATCCAAACTATCTTATATTTTAGATTTTTTGGAAAGAAATTCATACATAGGATCAACTTCACTATTTATATTTGTCTAAGAAACTCATTTCAAGCATTTAAGCAGAAGCCTTTAGATCAAAATGGCTTTAAGCGAATGAGAAACACAGAACATTCAGTCAGGTGGGTCTGAACTTTTGACTGGCAGCGTATGTTTCCTGAATTATTTTTTGACACCAATAAAATAAATAATCTGTACTGAATGGCCGTTATTTCTTATGTATTTTTCTATTTTTGTAGTTTTCTAATACGACTAGCCATGTTTAATTTGGGGAATGTTTGTTGAATTTGACTGATAATATACAGTATTATGGTTTATAGGTATCAATATTTGAAGATGGAAGGTAGATATTTGAATTTGTTGAATTAAACAGCTGAGAAATCACTTGTCATTCAGCAACAGATCGAACCACGAATAACATTATAGCATATTTAAACTGCTTTTAAAAATAGATGATGATTATTAATAATTCACTTTTTTTTTAAGATAAAATGTCTACATTTCAAGGCAGATCTGATTAAATTTTTTGACATGAAAGCCTTGTTTGTCACTCTCTTATTGAAATACGTTTGGATTTGAGCTGATGTTCCTAAAGTGCCGATGCAATTTTTCTCCAAAATTCCCTTTTCTCCGACCCTTGAAAAAGTGGAACTGCTCAACATTACAAAACAACTCTTATCTGTTTCTTTTCAACAGATTTCAGCCTCCTGAAATAAGGAAGAAGGTGAAAAGAGGAAGGCAGGAGTCAGATCTCCTGAATACGCTCCATCTCTGAGCTTTCCTCAGTGTGGCGCCACAGTGTTTGATACCAAACCCACCACTTTCATAAAAAAGGACTGCTGCTGGAGCTTAGCAGCAACTTCACCACCATGATGCCAAACTTCACTTCATGCCAACCACAGCGAGGAGGTCACCTGCAGCTTATCCTCACCACCCTCATCGTGCTGCTGGGGCTGCTGGGAAACACTGTCGCCCTGTGGATCTTCTGCTTCCGACTGAAGAAATGGAATCCCAACAACTTGTTCCTCTTCAACCTGGTGATCGCCGACATCCTGGTTCTAGTGAGTGTGCCGCTGAACATCGATGCCTTGCTCAGGGGCCACTGGGTCTTCAGAGATGGCTTGTGCCGCATCAACCTCTTCCTGATGTTCGCCAACCGCTCAGCCAGCATCGGCCTCATGACTCTGGTGGCCATCTACCGCTACTTTAAGGTGGAGAAAGACTTTACATTCTTTCTTCAGTTCATTTGAGCCAAGCTTACCCAACTCACCTATGACTTTACAGTATCTTAAGTCCAATATCTTATCATCAGGGTGGAATTACATTGATCAAGAGGCATGACAGGCAGTTAGTCTTCACCTGGATTTTCCCTATCTATAATTTGGCAGGTTGGGGCTGTTAAGTTGGAGTCTACATTGCCCAAAAATTGCCACTAGTTACTAGTTTTAGTTCCATAAACATTTCTCAGATGGGTGTCCTGGTGGCTCAGTGGTCTATGTTGGCACAACATCCTGGGTTCAAATCCGGCCCAGGACCTTTGTCAGCTGGTCTAGATGCAGAAATAATCTGATTGGTTGAGTTAAACCTTAGTGGGTGGAGCCAAAGAACCAGAAAATTACAAGTACACGTACAAGTTAGCTAACTGACAAACTTCAATGGCAAAGAAGGAACTCTGAATTCAAAATGTAAACCACAATTCATTCATGATGTTGAAGGTCAGCAGCTAGCTAACTATCTTATCTAGCTAGCTATAGGCTAGTATGGCTAGTTTGAACTTGAAGGTCAGCTAAGCTAAGGGTTTACTGTTGAGTATTTCGATACTATCTATCCCAATATTGTATAGATTTTTTAAAACAATGTTGATCCTTAAGGTTACATAAAAGACATGTTTTTCAAGGTGTTGTTTATATATCCGACCACTATAGGCGGCAGCTGCCTTGTTGTTGTAACTGCTCTAAACAGAACCACAGCAACAGCAGGCATAGTCAGCTAGGCTAACTAGCTAACCTCGGTAACTTAGTATGGTATTCATTTTTTCATTTAGTAGCAGAGCGCTAGGCTTCATAATATTAGCCTCCTCCTTTCTTACCTCTTGTCTTTTTCACTGAGCTTCAGTCTAATGTTACTTAGACAGAAAATCTGTGGTTCTTTGGCTCCGCCCACTGAGATTTAACTTAACCAATCAGAACATTTCTCCCTCCAGAGTAGCTCTGCCTCTGAGAAATCCTCCTAAAACACCAATCTGTCCTTGTATTGCTCTTGTATCATCATTGAAGTAAACTGGAGTCACTGGGTGTTTCAGGTCTTTCAGCATCAGATTCCCTTGGTCAGGTGACCCAGTTTGTTGATCAGTCTTCAGTTTGTGACCCAGCAGGAAGTGTCGTATTCAGTCTTTCTACAGTCTTGTTATATTATAAACTATCTAAACTCTCTTTTTCATTCTCCTCTTCTTCCAGGTCGTCCACCCCCATCACCGGTTCAACCGCATGAACAAGAAGCAGGCTGGGTACGTGGTGGCTTTCCTCTGGCTGCTGGTGATTGGTCCTCGGGTTCCCATGCTGGCCTACAGCCACATCAAGGGCAGCGGTAACAACACCCAGTGCTTCTTCTTCACTTCCTACGAAGAGCCACCGCAGGCCATCATCCTGGTGGGGATCCTGTCGGTGCTGGAGTTTTTCATCCCGCTGGCCATGCTGTTGTTCTGCTCCGCCCGGATCTCCCGCATCCTGCGGCGGCGGCAGATGGACAAGTCTCAGAAGGTGCGCAGGGCGATGCGGGTGTGCGCCGTGATCGTCGGGGTGTTCGCCGTGTGTTTCCTGCCCGTGACGCTGACGACCATCGGGCTGTGTATCATCCGATCGTACCGGCTGGTAGACTGTGACTTGTTCGAAACCTTCGCTAAGCTCACCATCGTGTCGTTGGGGCTGAACTTCCTGAACTCGGCCCTGGATCCCGTCATCTACTGCTTCTCCAGCTCCATGTTCAGGAAGGCGCTCTGCAGCTTGCTGCCCGCCGCCCTGCGCTGCGGTCGGGGGACGGGCGATGGCGAGGCCGCAGCGTCCTCGTCTGAAACTCAGTCGATGACGCAGCAGGAATCAGAGGGCCGACAGAGGGAGTGAGGCGATGGCCGAGGCCCCCTTTAAACTTGTCCTAATTTATTCCCCCTCACCCTCCTTTCACCTCTCTCTTTCTCTTTTTCTGTCTCTCTTATTCTCCACTCCAGTGCTGTCGTCATTTCAGGGCTTTTGGATTCTATCCAGATCTGTTTTTTTTCTCCTATGTTGAAAATGAATGGGATTTTTGTCAATCGTTCTGTTCTTAAAATGTGTGAAATAATGTCAGTAGAAATGATATACGCAAAATGTTATTACAGAGTCATTACAGAGGTAAATATATTTTAATCTGTTACTGTATTTTTAAAAACTATTTTTCTAACAGCCATGGTGTGGATGTTGTGTTCTCATGAAACACTGAATGCTAAGCTCAGTCTGCTAGAGATTTTTTTATTGTTTTCATCAGAATCAGCTCAACTAATAAAGAAAAGCAGAACAGAGGAACCTGAAAGCAGAAACAGTCAATATTGGAGTTGGATGTAGTTAAAGGCTTTAACATCATTTTAATTTTCACATTAGACTGAAAGGGGGCGGGGCCACAATCCCTTATATGGGCTGAAAAATGATGTCACACCTGAGAGGACAACTGGCTCGCCATCTGTCTCACTCTCTGTCACCCCATCTTCCAAATACGGAGGGTTGGGGGAGAGAGAGTGTGTGTGTGTGTGTGGAGAACACACACACACACACACACACACACACACACACACACACCCACACCCGTGTTCTAACGATTTGCAGGTGTGCACGGCAGTTGATGACATCACCCCCTCTGAACATTCCAACATCAGTTTGTGTTGGAAAATACATTGCAATAAAACTCAAATATCTCAAAAACTGCAAAACCTATTGTATAGAAAAGTAATAGCGCAGTTCTCTGCAATCAGCTGAATGTTTTGATGTGTAATGTACCTGAAGTGTGGAAACTGTAGGAGGAGACACGGGGACGAAATCTGTCACTATGTCTCTGAGTTCTGGTCTATTGAAGCGTCTTTGAAGCATGGAAATACAATAGTTGGACTAGTGAGTGTATCTATACAAAATAAATGTAAATTCAATATATTGTATGATCTTGTTATTTGTTGTGACAAAAGTTTGCTGATGGTGATCAATGAATGAATTTTGACAACCTTTGTTCCTGACGTTGCTCTGCAGCCTGGTTTGTTGTCTGTCTTGTCAGCTCTGTGCCTATTAATGAATATATAAAAAAATAACCTATCTTTATTGTGCCAGGAGTTCAGTTTCCTGGTTGAAGCCACGGACTGAAACAAAAAAATGTGAGGGGGGAAAGACAAGGATGTCCTACTCTACCACTGTTATTTTGCTGACATTTTCAGTAAAAGTGCTGTTGAGCTGGTGTCTCTTCCTCCATGATAAAACCCCAAAATCAGTGATTTCTGTATTATCTGTTGCTGTGGCAGAGGAGACTGGAGAATTGTTTCTTTCTCTCTCCATTCATTGCCATTGTATGGAGGAACAGTCTGAAATCACACCTTTAGCACATAAAGCGATGTGTATGTATGTGTATATATGTGTGTGTATTTATGTGTCGTTTCAAGGGCTAGTAAGTGATTTATGTCTATCGCCCTCTATTGGCAGCCAGTAGGAAGTGCAACAACATCAACAGATCTCTGGCACACCTTACTCATGTTTCCACAATTAATAATAATTCACCGATATTGAAGTGTTTGTGTCTTACACACCGAGCAGCTGAAAGGCTTCTCCTAAAGCTGGGCGATATACCGAAAGTTGACCAAAACCAACACTGGCACTCTCTCACTGACCAAATTTCCTCCATGGCGGTCTGTTCTTGTTGGTCTTATATTTCATTTTATTTCCCTTCTTTTTTTTATTTCATTTGTTTTTTTCTTTTCTTCTCTGATTTTATATCCTTCCTTGACATGTTAGAATTTTTTGGCAAAAATTACACATATTCTGTACTGTTACGTTCTTCTTCTTCATCGTCTTCTTCAAAAACATTCTGGGTGAGAAAGGCCTGGCTTCTCCATAGGGAATGTGACAGGAAATGTCACAGCCTACAGAATCAAACATGACAGGGATTTCATTTCCATATTTAAACTATTCTGCTTTATTGACTGTAAACACAGACTGCTGAAGAAGATATCGAGTTTTGTTGCTATGTATTTTATAGGTTATAACCATATCTAATCAAATATACTGTTGTAGTAACATTATACAACATTAATTATCAATGGAAATGATGTAATATTTGTCAATGTAAAATGTATGTAACTTATTTTGTTGGTGTCTGCTGTACAAAAGAGAAATAATTGTTTTCAGAGCAGTTGTTAATCTGACAGAGGCTGTTTCTGTGAAAGATGTCTCCTCCAAGGCTTTCTTGGCTGCCTTCTTTATGATATTCATGATACTTTTTTCAGAGGTTTACACCCCAAATAACAAGTTTTGTTAAAAAACAAAACAAAAGAACTCTTGAGCAGTGCTATGTTTGACATGAGGATTGTGCTTCTGTGAAACTCATCTGTGATCACTTGAGAAATTGCTGTTTTCACATTAAAATGCATTTGCAAAGTGCTTTGTGTTGTTCTTAAAGCAGACAATGACGGCTTATGATTTATAATCATCTTATGTTTTATATCTGCTTGTAGCTTAATCATTTCATTACTTTACTTAAAGCAGTCAGTGACCACTTATAGCTGATTATAATAACATTATAAAACATCATAACAACAGTTATAATTCATTCTAAGTTGATTGTTACTTAACCTTATTAATTTAACCATATTATAAGGTGCAACTTCAATCGTTATAATGTATTATGACAGTTTTGTTGATCGTTATCCACAATGTTTATAATGTATTATACCTACTGGTATTATAATACACTATGATCTTTGGCTGTAATTATAAAGTGTTATGATACATGCTGCTATAAGTTGTTATGAAAAAGATTTATAACAGATTATGAGTAATGTTATATATTATTATTGTTATTATAACTATACTTATAATGCATTATGATGGCATTATAATATGTTCTAAGTATGATTATAATGTATTATAGACACAGGCTTCATAGAAGGTGTTACCCACTTTTCTTCTCAAAGGCACAAAACAAACATTCAACAATCTGTACAATAATCTCTGTATAATAAATCAATTTAAGAGAGAAATCTTGAACTCCTGACAACATGAACACTCATAGCTAGTTGAAGTCTCTTCTGGTTACTTCAGAAGCTGTTTTACACTCCCAACAATTAACGATACCACTACAGTACAATGAGCACAGAAACAACTTTTCCGCTCTCATTACAAATTACACTGATTGGCCTGAAGAGGGCGCTATCAAAAACACTCAAAGCTAATATCTCAGACACTGCCAGGGCGATTTTGACAAAACTTGGAGCAAAGCTGAACTTAAACACGTAAACTGAATAACGTGGAACCTTTATGACGGAAGCATACTTTACTTAAGAAATACTCAGAGGTCTGCAAGGCAAACCACACGTCTTCTGTGGAAAACCAGTCATGTGATCAGGCTAGTGACGACTTCAGAACTTCCTGAATCAGTTTTTACTTTTGTATATTGGTCCTGTCGGTCAGCGTTTGTCTGACCGCCTCAGCGCCGCATTTCGTTTGAATGCCTGTTGAAATCCTGAGCTGCAGACTGAGAGGAAATGTGACAACATTTTACCCAGCAGCACCCAGGCTGCAAAAAATAACAATAATAAATCACTTTAATTTTAGGTCAAATTATTACTAATGCAGTGCTGAAGTGTCAGCATGAACTTGTTTTATGATAATGTAACATGTTCTGAGATGTTTACAGCAGTGGTTCTCAACTTGGGGTCTGGGACCACCAGGGGTCCTTGAGGGGGTCCGCAGCAAATTGATGAATCATTAAAATTAAGCATTATTTCATTTACTAGAATTTAACACAGTTAGAGAATGTAGAGGAATGACTGTTTTGATCAGTTTCTCTGTTATCTCTCTACCTATAATACAGACAGTCATGGAGTTCTGGACAAAATCATATCTGACAATAAAAATATTCTCAGATTTGGGTCAGAGAGACAAAATCTCATCAAATGGGGGTCTGTGGCTCTAATGTGGACTAAATTAGGGTCCTTGATATGATTATTTTGAGGGGCGTCCCGGCTCTGGTGTCTAAGGTTTGAACCATGAAACTGCGATGTCGTGGGTTTGAATCCAGCGCTGGACATTTGTCACATCATCCCTCTCTCTCTCATTCTTCTTGTCTCTCTACTAGTGGTGAAACGATTTGTTGATTAATCGATCAACAGAAAATTAATCAATTATAATGTTGATAAATGATGAATAGTGTTAGTAATTTATCAGTATATATACCAAACATTTGTTGGTTCCAGCTTCACAGATTTGCTTTTTTGTGTTTCATCTTTTTATTAAATGAATCCTTTTTTTTTCTCTGCTGGTCAGACTGAGGAAGAAACCTGAACAATCACTTTGGACTCTGGGAACTGAGACGACATTTGTCATTATTTTAGACATTTTATAGAGTAAATCATGTGTATAATAACATATGGGACACGTATAATAAGAAATGTACAGAATCAAATTGATTGGTCTCTCCTATGGTTTTGATTGGCCATTATCTGGCTTACCATAAATTTGCAAGTCTGAGACACTTGATAACCAAGTTGACTGAGTTTAGGTTTAATTTTTTACAGTGTGCCGGTGTGGTAACGGCTGACGGTCAGCTCCTGAGAACAACAAGTCAACCCCATAAATACACCCGTCCATCCCGTCCAACACCTGCTGCAGAAACCATCATACAATACAATACATACTGGTGAGACAAATAACTTTATATTCAACTGATGTGTAAATGTAAACCTATGTGTGTGTAAATTTTAATAGATAAATTTAACAAGAATATAGTTAGCGTTCATAGATTAGCTTAGCATACTTAGTTTCCATAGTTACATTACATTATAGTCATATATATTTTAAACCACATATTCATGTTCATATAATTGTTTTGTCTAATACATTTTGATATATTTGGTATTTACGTATACAGTGCTGGGCAAAAGTCAGAAAGCACCCTTTTCTAACTAGATGTTTGCAGTCAAAACGTCCATTAAGTGCAAGGTTTTTTCAGTGTCAGAAAAAAATGCAGGAAACATACACTACCTGTCAAAAGTGTTGACACACTTGTTTTCTTTATTTTTACTATTTTCCACATTTTAGAATAATAGTAAATACATCAAAACTATGAAATAACACAAATGGAATTATGCAGTGACCAAAAAAGATGTTAAACAAATCCAAACTATCTTATATTTTAGATTCTTTGGAAAGAAATTCATACATAGGATCAACTTCACTATTTATATCTGTCTAAGAAACTCATTTCAAGCATTTAAGCAGAAGACTGTAGATCAAAATGGTTTAAGAGAATAAGAAACACAGAACGTTCAGTCAGGTGGGTCTAGACTGTTGACTGGCAGCGTATGTTTCCTGAATTATTGTTTGACACCAAAAAAATAAATAATCTGTACTGAATGGCCGTTATTACTTATGTATTTTTCTATTTTTGTGTATTTTTATATTTTTGTAGTTTTCTAATATGACTAGCCATGTTTAATTTAGAGAATGTTTGTTTAATTTGACTGATAATATACAGTATTATGGTTTATAGGTATCGATATTTGAAGATAGAAGGTAGATATTTGAATTTGTTAAATTAAATTTCGACAGCTGAGCAATCACTTGTCATTCAGCAAGAACAGATGTCCACGATCAACATTATACCATCTTTGCGCCCCATCTTTTGCACCGGTGGCTGTCGCTGCTGCGCATGGGGGATTCTTTGATGGGCGGGGGGTTTGGGGAGTGGAGCTAGTGGTTTGTGGCGCTGTCGGGGTCTTGGCTGTATTTTTTTGGTCGGTTTGGTGCTGCCCTGGTGGATTGGAGTATCGGTTTCTCAGGGGCATTGAGATTTCTCGGTGGTTCTGGACTCTTGAGCGGTAGTGTAGCCTACTTGTACGTGTATCTCCATTTTATTGCTTTCTTGTGGTTTGGCACACACTTTTATGTAAAGTTCCATCTGTTTTTAATTGTAATGTTTGTTTGTTTGTTTGTAGTTGTACCTGTTTATCTCATATATTACCTTTTATTTCTATTTTTAATTTTTTTAAATTTATTTTTTATTTTTCAGCGCTATCATTTATTGTGGTAGTTTCACATCACTGTGCTTTTGGGTTTTATTGTTTGTAAAGCACTTTGTAAACATTGTTTTTAGAAAAGTGTTACAAATAAAGTTATTATTATTATCTTTAAACTGCTCTTAAAAAGTAGAGGTTGATCATTAATAATTCACTTTTTTTTTTTTTTAGATAAAATGTCTACATTGGTTTTGACACAAAAACCTTGTTTGTCACTCTGTCACACTGAAATACAGACGTTTGGATTTGAGCTGATGTTCCTAAAGTGCAAATGCAATTTTTCTCCAAAATTCCCTTTTCTCCGACCCTTGAAAAAGTGGAACTGCTCAACATACAAACACAACTCTTATCTGTTTCTTTTCAACAGATTTCAGCCTCCTGAAATAAGGAAGAAGGTGAAAATAAGAAGTCAGGAGTCAGATGTCCTGAATACGCTCCATCTCTGAGCTTTCCTCAGTGTGGCGCCACAGTGTTTGATACCAAACCCACCATTTTCATAAAAAAGGACTTTAAAAAAACGATCACCTTTTGGTTGTTTTGCCAAAATTTGCCACCAAACTGAGTGACTTGTTCTCTTGTTAGTTTGACTAAGCTGCTCTGTCTAGACAGAACTGACCAACACAACATTATTTTTCATCAAAGAAACAAAGTCAGAGCTCAATTTTGTCAAAATGCCTCCGGGGCTTAGCAGCACCTTCACCACCATGATGCCAAACTTCACGAAGCAGACTCCTGGCGCCTGCCAACCAGAGCAAGGAGATCACTTGCAGTGCCTGAAACTGCCGGCCATCCTCATCAATGTCATTGTGGTGCTGGGGCTGCTGGGAAACGCTGTCGCCCTGTGGATCTTCTGCTTCCGACTGAAGACCTGGAATCCCAACAACTTGTTCCTCTTCAACCTGGTGATCGCTGACTTCCTGGTACTAATGAGTGTGCCGCTGAACATCAATACCTTGATCAGGGGCCACTGGGTCTTTGGAGACGGCTTGTGCCGCTTCAACCTCTTCCTGATGTTCGCCAACCGCTCAGCCAGCATCGGCCTCATGACTGTGGTGGCCATCTACCGCTACTTTAAGGTGGAGAAAGACTTTACATTCTATTAAGTTCATTTGAGCCAAGCTTACCCAACTCACCTATTTACAGTATCTTAAGTCCAATATCTTATCATCAGGGTGGAATTACATGAATCAAGAGGCATGATCTATCTATAATTTGGCAGGTTGGGGCTGTTAAGTTGGAGTCTACATTGCCCAAAAATTGCCACTAGTTACTAGTTGTAGTTCCATAAACATTTCTCAGATGGGGCGTCCCGGTGGCTCAGTGGTCTATGTGGGCGCGACCTCCTGGGTTCGAATCCGACCCAGGACCTTTGTCAGATGCAGAGCTGGTCTACAGGCAGAAATAATCTGACTGGCTGAATTAAACCTTAGTGGGCGGAGCCAAAGAACTAGAAAATTACAAGTACAAGTACAAGTTACCTAACTGACAATCTTCAATGGCAAAGAAGTAACTCTGGTCAAAGTATGAATAAAACATATAAACCACAATTCATTCATGATGTTGAAGGTCAGCAGCTAGCAAACTAGCTTACCCAGCTACCTATAGGCTAGTATGTATTATTATGTATGTATTTTTTTCAGTTAGTAGCAGAGCGCTAGGCTTCATAATATTAGCTTCCTCCCCTCTTACCTCTTGTCTTTTTCACTGGGCTTCCATCTAATGTTACTTAGACAGAAAAGCTGTTTTTTTTTGGCTCCGCCCACTTAGGTTTAACTCAACCAATCAGAACATTTCTCCCTCCAGAGTAGCTCTGCCTCTGAGAAAAGCTCCTAAAACACCAATCTGTCCTTGTATTGCTCTTGTATCATCATTGAAGTAAACTGGAGTCACTGCGTGTTTCAGGTCTTTCAACATCAGATTCCCTTGGTCAGGTGACCCAGTTTGTTGATCAGTCTTCAGTTTGTGACCCAGCAGGAAGTGTCGTATTCAGTCTTTCTACAGTCTTGTTATATTATAAACTATCTAAACTCTCTTTTTCATTCTCCTCTTCTTCCAGGTCGTCCACCCCCATCACTGGTTCAACCGCATGAACAAGAAGCAGGCTGGGTTCGTGGTGGCTTTCCTCTGGCTGTTGATGATTGGTCCTCGGGTTCCCATGCTGGCCTACAGCCACATCAAGGGCAGCGGTAACAACACCCAGTGCTTCTTCTTCACTTCCTACAAAGAGGCGTCGCGGGCCATCATCATCCTGGTGGGGATCCTGTCGGTGCTGGAGTTTTTCATCCCGTTGGCCATGCTGCTGTTCTGCTCCGCCCGGATCTCCCGCATCCTGCGGCGGCGGCAGATGGACAAGTCTCAGAAGGTGCGCAGGGCGATGCGGGTGTGCGCCGTGATCGTCGGGGTGTTCGTGGTGTGTTTCCTGCCCGGGACGCTGACGACCATCGGGCTGTGGATCATCCGATCGTACCGGTCGTGGGACTGTGACTTGTTCAACACCTTCACCAAGCTCACCATCGTGTCGTTCGGCCTGAACTTCCTGAACTCGGCCCTGGATCCCGTCATCTACTGCTTCTCCAGCTCCATGTTCAGGAAGGCGCTCTGCAGCTTGCTGCCCGCCGCCCTGCCCTGCGGTCAGGAGGTGAGCGATGGCGAGGCTGCGGCCTCCTCATCTGGAACTCAGTCGATGACGCAGAAGGAACCATGAGGGCGGACAGAGGGAGCGAGGCGATGTAATAACGCCATTCCACTAGAATAATAATTACATCAGGAGAAAATATGAGTGTGCTTGCTGAAAAAGCAACAGTCTGCTTGTGTGTGATTTTTTTTATTGTTTTCATCACAATCAGCTCATCTAATAAAGAAAAGTAGAACAGAGGAACCTGAAAGCTCCTCTACTCATTTTCACATGAGACTGAAAGGAGGTGGGGTCATAATCCCTTATATGGGACTGTCACACTTGAGAGGACAACTGGCTCGCCATCGGTCTCACTCTGTCAGGGTTGGGGGAGAGAGAGGGAGAGAGAGAGAAAGAGAAAGAAAGAGAGAGCAACCTAACCCTAACAAAAAATCCAAAGTAGTAAATGTCGTAGTTAGCCGTCAGTGAACTTAAATAAAAAGCCAAAAGGGAATTCTATGCCATAAAAATATTCCGATTGAAATACCCATCAGCTACACCCGGCAGCTAAAGCCTCTCAATCCAGTATGAGATCTCACATAACTTTCAGCAAAGACCTTGTTGGTTTTTTATTTGTAACAAACTCCTCTTGCATGTTTGACATGTTTTTGTTTTTTACTTCAAGCGGAGAGGAAACGTGATCTCGACGCCAGGGTCCAAAATTAACACCCGCCGAGCGCCAAATGCGGGTAAATTTTGGGTTTGGTGGAAAAATAAAATGGGGTCACCGGCCGGTTGGCCGGTAAATTATTTTGGAATCACAACGCACTGCCAGGTTTACATCGCTGTGTTTCTGTGCTTAGACCAGCCGATACTAATACGACCCTCACTGTACCGGACCTATCATAACATGAGCGAATCAAATCAAAGAGTGAAAGCAGCCTTGTAACAAAACACTGGCTGTTGTTCCGTACTCAGACTTCAGTGTTTCCCCTCGATTTTTTTTCTTACAGCGGCGGCACGGTCCGGGGGAGAAACACGCCCACAGCAGTTATTGTCCTATAGTAAATGACTGAATGATTATAGAAATATTATGGGCAGCAGTGTGTCTGTGTCATAGACTGTAAAAAAAGATGGACGTAGTGAGTGTGACGTCACCCACAGGTTTCTGAAGGGCCGTTTTGAAGCCAAAAGTGCCGCCATGTTGACAGTTTTTGGAGCCGGAGCAGCTAGCGTGAGACCGGGGGTTTCCCACAGAGCCGCAGCGCCGCCTGCTATTGGTCCGTGATCGGCGAGCTGCGCGATCACTGGACAGGCGACCTGTCAATCACTCGGAAAACAGACCCGTTTTATAACCGTTATATTCCGTTAATGACGCAGTTATTTTAAAAATCGCCATATGGTCACATATTAGAAGAAGTGAAATTAGCTACTGAGCCCATAATCTCTTGTTATTGACTGTTATTGAAAATTATTGACTTTATATTTTGAGTGAGAAGTTGTGCCGTGGTCCCATTGACATGAATGGAGTTGGGCGGGATTTAGAGTCTTTTTGGAGGCGCCCCTAGTGGAAGTTAAAGGAACTGCAGCTTTCAGCCACTTCCTTATTGGATTCAAAATTCACCCGTGGCTTCGGCCTCTTGGTCTGTGTGTTTCTCTCGCTCTGTCCGCGACGTTTCAGCAGCAGCGCCTAGAAACTGGTTCTAACAGCAGTTTAGCCTACCAAGTGAGACAATTTAAGCTAAAAACATAATTATTTTGAAAATATTTTAAGCATGGCATGTCATGATCTTACCATGGCAGCCCGCCACAGTAGATACAGGGGAAACACTGGACTTCTACCTGACTTCAACGTCCGTCTATCTTTCTAGTCATAAAAGAAACACCTAGCGTTAGTTACACTTTGTTACCTTACAGATGTGGCGACACAGAGCCGGTGTTAAATCACCTAAAGAAATAAATGAAAAGGAAGAAGTAGACAACGAAAAAAGTCACAGAGGGGATCTGCGTTGGTTGAAAATACAAAGAACTTATCCCTTTATATAATCTCTACCACCTACTTAACTTTTATGTAATTTCTTTATTATTATTTTATAATTATTATATATTTTTTATTTATGAGTTCTTTATGAGTTCTTCCTTGATGTGTCAGAATTTTTTTTTTGCAAAAATGATACATATTCATTATGCACTGATACGTTCTTCTTCTTCATGGTATTCTTCAAAAAAAAAGCCTGGGTGAGGAAGGCCTGGCTTCTCCATATGGAATATGACAGAAAATGTTACAGCTTATTGAATCAAACATGACAGGGATTTAATTTCCATATTTACACTCTTGTCCTTCATTGACTGTAAAATTCATTTTTATGTTTGTATTCATATTCATTTTTTATCCATTTTACTCATTTTTATTTTTAACCTTTATATGCCTCCTCCTCCTACTCCTTACATTTGGTATGCTTTCATACAACTAGAAGGAAAACCTTTTGAGCTGTGGGTATATTCTTTCACTCTGCTTAATAAACCAGCTTGCATATTGATATAAAACCCAGACACTCGTGTTGCTTGTTGTTGTGTGTGATTTAGTGTCACTGTGTGTCAGCCTCATACTCTCTCTTTGAGATAGTTTAAGTCCGAGCGCTCACCACAGGTCACGGTATATATTTAATCTTGAGGGTTCACCAGAACACTCAAAATTCAACGTATTTATACCTCTGGAGGGTGTGGGATTAATTGATGGAATTGATCTATATTTGCACTTAATTTGCATCTGAAGGTCAGGGGGATGAGAGCATCATGGGAGTGTCAGCATTTACCTCATCTACATAATGAGGTATGCTATGGGCGGAGTAGAAACAAGTAACATTATACAACATTAATTATCAAAGAAAGTGATTTAATATTTATCAATGTAAAATGTATGCAAGATATTCTGTCTGTGTGTGCTGTGCAAAAGAGAAATGTTTTCAGAGCAGTTGTTTGTCAACTATCAAGCTGACAGAGGCAAAAATTAAAAGTAACACCCTTTTGTTCCCAAAGGCACAAAACAAACATCCAACAATGTGTATAATGATCACTGTATAATAAATACATTTAAAAGAGAAATCTTGAACTGACAACTTGAACACTCATAGCTAGTTGAAGCCTCCTCATGTTACTTCAGAAGCTGTTTTACACTCCCAACATTTAACAATATGACTACAGTTCAATGAGCACAGAGAAGTTTTCAGCTCTCATTACAAATTACACCGATTGGCCTGTAGAGGGCGCTATAATTACAAGTCAAAATTTCAAACCCAAACCTAATGTCTCAGACACTGCCAGGGTGATTTTGACAAAACTTGGAGCAAAGCTGAACTGAATCACGTAAACTGAATAACATGGAACCTTTATGACGGAAGCTTACTTTACTTAAGAAATACTCAGAGGTCTGCAAGGCAAACCACACGTCTTCTGTGGAAAACCAGTCATGTGATCAGGCTAGTGGTGACTTCAGAACTTCCTGAATCAGTTTTTACTTTTGTATATTGATCCTGTCGTTTGAATGCCTGTTGAAATCCTGAGCTGCAGACTGAGAGGAAATGTGACAACATTTTACCCAGCAGCACCCAGGCTACAAAAAAGTGACTTTAATTTTTGAAGTCAAATTATTACTAATGCAGTGCTGAAGTGTCAGCATGAACTTGTTTTATGATAATGTAACATGTTCTGAGATGTTTACAGCAGTGGTTCTCAACTTGGGGTCTGGGACCATCAGGGGTCCTTGAGGGAGTTCCAGGGGGTCCGCAGCAAATTGATGAATCATTAAAATTAAGCATTATTTCATTTACTAGAATTTAACACAGTTAGAGAATGTAGAGGAATGACTGTTTTGATCAGTTTCTCTGTTATCTCTCTACCTACAATACAGACAGTCATGGAGTTCTGGACAAAATCATATCTGACAATAAAAATATTCTCAGATTTGGGTTAGAGAGACAAAATCTCATCAAATGGGGGTCTGTGGCTCTAATGTGGACTAAATTAGGGTCCTCGATATGATTATTTTGAGGGGCGTCCCGGCTCTGGTGGCTAAGGTTTGAACCATGAAACTGCGATGTCGAGGGTTTGAATCCAGCGCTGGACATTTGTCACGGTCATCCCTCTCTCTCTCTCATTCTTCTTGTCTCTCTACTAGTGGTGAAACGATTTGTTAATTATCGATTAATCGATCAACAGAAAATGAATCAATTATAATGTTGATAAATGATAAATAGTGTTAGTCATTTATCAGTATATATACCAAACATTTGTTGGTTCCAGCTTCACAGATTTGCTTTTTTGTGTTTCATCTTTTTATTAAATGAATCCTTTTTTTTTTTCTCTGCTGGTCAGACTGAGGAAGAAACCTGAAGAATCACTTTGGACTCTGGGAACTGAGACGACATTTGTCATTATTTTAGACATTTTATAGAGTAAATGATTGATTGATTAATCGAAAAAGTCATTGATAGATTAATGGATAATAAAATAATCATTAGTTGCAGCCCTCTCTGTCAACTGTCAATCTAGAGGAGCACAAACCTCCGCCAACGCTGAACAGTTCTCCACATGTATGATAAGACGCTCTTATCATACATGTTCCATTTTATGTAATACACGTATGATAACACATACTTCTTATTTTACACATATGATAAGAAATGTTGCTTATCATGTGTATAATAACATATGGGACACGTATAATAAGAAATGTACAGAATCAAATTGATTGGTCTCTCCTATGGTTTTGATTGGACATTATCTGGCTTACCATAAATTTGCAAGTCTGAGACACTTGATAACCAAGTTAACTGAGTTTAGGATTCATTTTTTACAGTGTGCCGGTGTGGTAACGGCTGACGGTCAGCACGGGCGTGATGAAAGCTCCTGAGAACAACAAGTCAACCCCATAAATACACCCGTCCATCCCGTCCAACACCTGCTGCAGAAACCATCACACAATACAATACATACTGGTGAGACAAATAACTTTATATTCAACCTATATGTATATGTAAACCTACATGTCTACTGGTACGTACATTTTATTAGATAAATTTAACAATATATTTAGCGTACATAGATTACCTTAGCATATTTAGTTTACACAGATTATTTTCGTATATATTTTAAACCACGTTTATTCATATAATTGGTTTGTCTAAAATATTTTGATGTATTTGGTATTCATGTATATACAGTTCTGTGCAACAGTCAGAGACTTTTCCAGTCAAAACGGCCATTAAATGCAAGTTATTTATTTTTCAGTGTCAAAAAGAAATGCAGGAAACATATACTACCAGTCAAAGGTTTGGACACACGCATTTTTCTTTATTTTTTTTACTATTTTCCACATGTTAGAATAAAAGTAAAGACATCAAAACTATGAAATAACACAAATGGAATTATGCAGCAACCAAAAAAGTGTTAAACAAATCTTACAATCTTATATTTTAGATTCTTTAAAGTAGCCGCCCTTTGCCTTGATGGAAAGGCAAAGGCTTTGGAAAGAAATTCATACATAGGATCAACTTCACTATTTATATTTGTCTAAGAAACTCATTTCAAGCATTTAAGCAGAAGACTGTAGATCAAAATGACTTTAAGCGAATGAGAAACACAGAACATTCAGTCAGGTGGGTCTGAACTTTTGACTGGCAGCGTATGTTTCCTGAATTATTGTTTGACAGCTTATTATTACAGTATTGTATACTATTATATACTATACTTATATATTTTTTATATTTTTGTAGTTTTCTAATACGAATAGCCATGTTTAATTTGGGGAATGTTTGTTTAATTTGACTGATATGACAGATGTCCATGAACAACATTATAGCATCTTTAAACTGCTCTTAAAAATAGATGTTGATTATTAATAACTAAAACATTTTTTCAGATGAAATGTCTACATTGATTTTGACACGAAAGGCTTGTTTGTCACTCTGTCACACTTTGAGCTGATGTTCCTAAAGTGCAAATTCAATTTTTCTCCAAAATTCTGACCCCTGAAAAAGTGGAACTGCTCAACATACAAACACAACTCTTATCTGTTTCTTTTCAACAGCTTTCATGCTCCTGAAATAAGGAAGAAGGTGAAAATAAGAAGGCAGGAGTCAGATGTCCTGAATACGCTCCATCTCTGAGCTTTCCTCAGTGTGGCGCCACAGTGTTTGATACCAAACCCACCATTTTCATAAAAAAGGACTTCCTTTTGGTTGTTTTACCAAAATTTGCCACCAAACTGAGTGACTTGTTCTCTTGTTAGCTTGACCAAGCTGCTCTGTCTAGACAGAACTGACCAACACAACATCATTTTAATCTAAGAGACAACGTAAGAGCTCAATTTTGCCAAAATGCTGCCGGAGCTTAGCAGCAACTTCACCACCATGATGCCAGACTTCACGACCCGACCTCCTGCCGGTGATTGCCAATCACAGCTAGGAGATCACCTGGAGTACCTGAAACTGCCGGCCATCCTCACCAGCGTCGTCATCGTGGTGCTGGGGCTGCTGGGAAACGCTGTCGCCCTGTGGATCTTCTGCTTCCGACTGAAGACCTGGAATCCCAACAACTTGTTCCTGTTCAACCTGGTGATCGCTGACTTCCTGGTACTAGTGAGTGTGCCACTGAACATCGATGCCTTGATCAGGGGCCACTGGATGTTTGGAGACGGCTTGTGCCACATCAACCTCTTCCTGATGTTCGCCAACCGCTCAGCCAGCATCGGCCTCATGACTGTGGTGGCCATCTACCGCTACTTTAAGGTGGAGAAAGACTTTACATTCTATTAAGTTCATTTGAGCCAAGCTTACCCAACTCACCTATTTACAGTATCTTAAGTCCAATATCTTATCATCAGGGTGGAATTACATGAATCAAGAGGCATGACAGGCAGTTAGTCTTCACCTGGATTTTCCCTATCTATAATTTGGCAGGTTGGGGCTGTTAAGTTGGAGTCTACATTGGCCAAAAATTTACGCTAGTTCCATAAACATTTCTCAGATGGGGCGTCCCGGTGGCTCAGTGGTCTATGTGGGCGCGACCTCCTGGGTTACAATCCGACCCAGGACCTTTGTCAGATGTGGAGCTGGTCTACAGCCAGAAATAATATGATTGGTTGAATTAAACCTTAGTGGGCGGAGTCAAAGAACTAGAAAATTACAAGTACAAGTTAGCTAACTGACAAACTCCAAAGGCAAAGAAGTAACTCTGGTCAAAGTATGAATAAAACATATAGACCACAATTCATTCATGATGTTGAAAGTCAGCAGCTAGCAACTAGCTTACCTAGCTAGCTTTAGGCTAGTATGGCTAGTTTGAACTTGAAGGTCAGCTAGCTAACTTGCTAACCTAGATAACTTAGTATGGCTAGATTGTATTTTTTTCAGTTAGTAGCAGAGCGCTAGGCTTCATAATATTAGCTTCTTCCCCTCTTACCTCTTGTCTTTTTCACTGGGCTACCATCTAATGTTACTTAGTCAGAAAAACTTTTTTTGGCTCCGCCCACTTAGGTCTAACTCAACCAATCAGAACATTTCTGCATCCAGAGCAGCTCTGCCTCTGAGAAATCCTCCTAAAACACCAATCTGTCCTTGTATTGCTCTTGTATCATCATTGAAGTAAAGTGGAGTCACTGCGTGTTTCAGGTCTTTCAACATCAGATTCCCTTGGTCAGGTGACCCAGTTTGTTGATCAGTCTTCAGTTTGTGACCCAGCAGGAAGTGTCGTATTCAGTCTTTCTACAGTCTTGTTATATTATAAACTATCTAAACTCTCTTTTTCATTCTCCTCTTCTTCCAGGTCGTCCACCCCCATCACTGGTTCAACCGCATGAACAAGAAGCAGGCTGGGTTCGTGGCGGCTTTCCTCTGGCTGCTGATGATTGGTCCTTGGGTTCCCATGCTGGTCTACAACCATATCCAGAACAGCGGTAACAACACCCAGTGCCGCTTCTTCACTTCCTACAGCGAGTCGTCGCGGGCCATCATCATCCTGGTCGGGATGCACCGGATCCTGTCGGTGCTGGAGTTTTTCATCCCGCTGGCCATGCTGTTGTTCTGCTCCGCCCGGATCTCCTGCATCCTGCGGCGGCGGCAGATGGACAAGTCTCAGAAGGTGCGCAGGGCGATGCGGGTGTGCGCCGTGATCGTCGGGGTGTTTGTGGTGTGTTTCCTGCCCGGGACGCTGACGACCATCGGGCTGTGGATCATCAGATCGTACCGGTCGTGGGACTGTGACTTGTTCAACACCTTCACCAAGCTCACCATCGTGTCGTTGGGCCTGAACTTCCTGAACTCGGCCCTGGATCCCGTCATCTACTGCTTCTCCAGCTCCATGTTCAGGAAGGCGCTCTGCAGCTTGCTGCCCGCCGCCCTGCGCTGCGGTCAGGAGGTGAGCGATGGCGAGGCCGCGGCCTCCTCATCTGGAACTCAGTCGATGATGCAGCAGGAACCATGAGGGCGGACAGACGGAGCGAGGCGATGTAATAACGCCATTCCACTAGAATAATAATTACATCAGGAGAAAATATGAGTGTGCTTGCTGAAAAAGCAACAGTCTGCTTGTGTGTGATTTTTACCTCCAACAAGGAGGTTATGTTTTCGGTGCCGTTTGTTTGTTTGTCTATTAGCATGATTACGGAAAAACTACTGGCCCGAAACTTTGTGGAAGGGTGTAGCATGGGCCAAGGAAGAACCCATTAAATTTTGGAGCGGATCCGGATCTGACTCACGAACAAGCAATAATAGCACGAACCTTGGCGGAGGTCTGCACTCTCCGAGTGCCCTTCTAGTTTTTATTGTTTTCATCACAATCAGCTCATCTAATAAAGAAAAGTAGAACAGAGGAACCTGAAAGCTCGTCTACTCATTTTCACATTAGACTGAAAGGAGGTGGGGTCATAATCCCTTATATGGGACTGTCACACTTGAGAGGACAACTGGCTCGCCATCGGTCTCACTCTGTCAGGGTTGGGGGAGAGAGAGGGAGAGAGAGAGAAAGAGAGAGAAAGAGAGAGCAACCTAACCCTAACAAAAAATCCAAAGTAGTAAATGTCGTAGTTAGCCGTCAGTGAACTTAAATAAAAAGCCAAAAGGGAATTCTATGCCATAAAAATATCTATTCCGATTGAAATACCCATCAGCTACACCCGGCAGCTAAAGCCTCTCAATCCAGTATGAGATCTCACATAACTTTCAGCAAAGACCTTGTTGGTTTTTTATTTGTAACAAACTCCTCTTGCATGTTTGACAAGTTTTTTTTTTACTTCAAGCGGAGAGGAAACGTGATCTCGACGCCAGGGTCCAAAATTAACACCCGCCGAGCGCCAAATGCGGGTAAATTTTGGGTTTGGTGGAAAAATAAAATGGGGTCACCGGCCGGTTGGCCGGTAAATTATTTTGGAATCACAACGCACTGCCAGGTTTACATCGCTGTGTTTCTGTGCTTAGACCAGCCGATACTAATACGACCCTCACTGTACCGGACCTATCATAACATGAGCGAATCAAATCAAAGAGTGAAAGCAGCCTTGTAACAAAACACTGGCTGTTGTTCCGTACTCAGACTTCAGTGTTTCCCCTCGATTTTTTTTCTTACAGTGGCGGCACGGTCCGGGGGAGAAACACGCCCACAGCAGTTATTGTCCTATAGTAAATGACTGAATGATTATAGAAATATTATGGGCAGCAGTGTGTCTGTGTCATAGACTGTAAAAAAAGATGGACGTAGTGAGTGTGACGTCACCCACAGGTTTCTGAAGGGCCGTTTTGAAGCCAAAAGTGCCGCCATGTTGACAGTTTTTGGAGCCGGAGCAGCTAGCGTGAGACCGGGGGTTTCCCACAGAGCCGCAGCGCCGCCTGCTATTGGTCCGTGATCGGCGAGCTGCGCGATCACTGGACAGGCGACCTGTCAATCGCTCGGAAAACAGACCCGTTTTATAACCGTTATATTCCGTTAATGACGCGGTTATTTTGAAAATCGCCATACGGACACATATTAGAAGAAGTGAAATTAGCTACTGAGCCCATAATCTCTTGTTATTGACTGTTATTGAAAATTATTGACTTTATATTTTGAGTGAGAAGTTGTGCTGTGGTCCCATTGACATGAATGGAGTTGGGCGGGATTTAGAGTCTTTTTGGAGCCGACCCTAGTGGACATTACAGGAACTGCAGCTTTCAGCCACTTCCTTATTGGATTCAAAATTCACCCGTGGCTTCGGCCTCTTGGTCTGTGTGTTTCTCTCGCTCTGTCCGCGACGTTTCAGCAGCAGCGCCTAGAAACTGGTTCTAACAGCAGTTTAGCTTACCAAGTGAGACCATTTAAGCCAAAAACATAATTATTTTGAAAATATTTTAAGCATGGCATGTCATGATCTTACCATGGCAGCCCGCCACAGTAGATACAGGGGAAACACTGGACTTCTACCTGACTTCAATGTCCGTCTATCTTTCTAGTCATAAAAGAAACACCTAACGTTAGTTACACTTTGTTACCTTACAGATGTGGCGACACAGAGCCGGTGTTAAATCACCTAAAGAAATAAATGAAAAGGAAGTAGACAACGAAAAAAGTCACTGCGTTGGTTGAAAATACAAAGAACTTATCCCTTTATATAATCTCTACCACCTACTTAACTTTTATGTAATTTCTTTATTATTATTTTATAATTATTATATATTTTTTATTTATGAGTTCTTTATGAGTTCTTCCTTGATGTGTCAGAATTTTTTTTTTGCAAAAATGATACATATTCATTCTGCACTGATATGTTCTTCTTCTTCATGGTATTCTTCAAAAAAAAAGCCTGGGTGAGGAAGGCCTGGCTTCTCCATATGGAATATGACAGAAAATGTTACAGCTTATTGAATCAAACATGACAGGGATTTCATTTCCATATTTACACTCTTGTCCTTCATTGACTGTAAAATTCATTTTTATGTTTGTATTCATATTCATTTTTTATCCATTTTACTCATTTTTATTTTTAACCTTTATATGCCTCCTCCTCCTACTCCTTACATTTGGTATGCTTTTATACAACTAGAAGGAAAACCTTTTGAGCTGTGGGTATATTCTTTCACTCTGCTTAATAAACCAGCTTGCATATTGATTTAAAACCCAGACACTCGTGTTGCTTGTTGTTGTGTGTGGTTTAGTGTCACTGTGTGTCAGCCTCATACTCTCTCTTTGAGATAGTTTAAGTCCGAGCGCTCACCACAGGTCACGGTATATATTTAATCTTGAGGGTTCACCAGAACACTCAAAATTCAACGTATTTATACCTCTGGAGGGTGTGGGATTAATTGATGGAATTGATCTATATTTGCACCTAACTTGCATCTGAAAGTCAGGGGGATGAGAGCATCATGGGAGTGTCAGCATTTACCTCATCTACATAATGAGGTATGCTATGGGCGGAGTAAAAACAAGTAACATTATACAACATTAATTATGAAAGAAAGTGATTTAATATTTATCAATGTAAAATGTATGCAAGATATTCTGTCCGTGTGTGCTGTGCAAAAGAGAAATGTTTTCAGAGTAGTTGTTTGTCAACTGTCAAGCTGACAGAGGCAAAAATTAAAAGTAACACCCTTTTGTTCCCAAAGGCACAAAACAAACATCCAACAATGTGTATAATGATCTCTGTATAATAAATACATTTAAAAGAGAAATCTTGAACTGACAACTTGAACACTTATACCTAGTTGAAGCCTCTTCATGTTACTTCAGAAGCTGTTTTACACTCCCAACATTTAACAATATGACTACAGTTCAATGAGCACAGAGAAGTTTTCAGCTCTCATTACAAATTACACTGATTGGCCTGTAGAGGGCGCTATAATTACAAGTCAAAATTTCAAACCCAAACCTAACGTCTCAGACACTGCCAGGGTGATTTTGACAAAACTTGACAAAAAAAAGGAATGACTAATTTCAGTTCTGTGTTTACACTTCACACTGTTTAGCCTGGTGGAGGCGCTGTAATTAAAAGTCAAAATTTCAAACTTCAATTTCAAACTGCTTCACAACACCATCGGTCTGATTTTGATTAAATTTGGAGGGAAGATGTAACTCGTCCCTGATTGGCCCAAGGGGTGCCTGCATTATCATTGGCTGACAACCAGCATTGGGTAGATCACTTTAAAAATGTATTCCATTACAGTTACTAAATACCTCTTTATAACTGTAATCAGAAACATAATCCAAGGGATTACCCAAATTTAGCAATGTATTCTCATTACTTTCAGTTGATTTTGCCATATTTGAGCTAGCAAAGTTAAGTTATTTCAGGGTTGCATAGATTGTGCCACATTTTCTACAGATGTAGAATGTTTCTTTGCCTCGGCTTCTGGTTTTGCCCGTTCAGTTGACGTCTCTACAGCGTGACCTCCGACATGATGATCCAGATGACTTTTAAGGCTGAATCCCGCCCCGCAGGTGGCGCCTCCATGTGTTCGCTCCCCGCTGTGCATCCTCATCATGTGAATCCTCCGGTTTCCCGGCTGAGTGAATCTTTTACCGCAGACGGAGCAGCCGTACGGTTTTTCCCCGGTGTGCACCCTCATGTGTCGCGTCAGGTCTTGTTTCTTGCTGTAGTCTTTCTCACAGACGCTGCAGCGGTATGGTTTTTCCCCCGTGTGCGTTCTCGCGTGAACCGTCAGGCTTTGCTTGTGGTTGAATCTCTTACCACAGACACCGCAGCCGTGCGGCCTGTCGCTCGAGTGCGTCCTCATGTGAAGCTCGAGGCTCGTGTCGGTAGGGAATCCGCTTCCGCAGACGCCGCAGGTGAACGGATTCGCTCTGGTGTGAGTCTTGACGTGCTGCTTCAGGCTGCTGTTCTGGGTGAACCTGGCACCGCAGACGTCGCAGCCGTAAAGTTTCTCTCCCAGGTGTTCTTTGATGTGAGCGGTCACTTTGGAGACTGAGCTGAATTTTCTGTTGCAGACGACGCAGTGGAAGGGTTTCTTTTCCACGTGGCTCCTGGCGTGTTGTTCCAGATCTCTAACTCGCCTGACGCGGAATCCTTTACCGCAGACGCCGCATTTGTACGGATGCATCTTGATGTCCTCTGCCGTTTCGTTTGTACAAGTCTGATGCTTTACAGCCGTCCAGTTCAACGTTGCCGTTGAGTTAGTGACATTTCTTTGGGTGGAACTGGATTCCTCTGCGATCTGAGTGTTGGTTTGGATGTGTGGAAGATGTGAGGATTGGGTTCGATCTTGATCTGAGTCACTTTTGATACAGATTACTGTCAAATTGGAGTCAGTGATACCAGCATCCTCCAGACCTTGAAGCTGCTTTCCCTCCTGACTTGTCAAAAGTTCCTCTGGTTCTTCTTTAATCTGCAAGTTCTCTGGGTCCTCCTGCTCCAGACTGGGACTCCTCTGTTGAACCTCCTCTTTACAGACTGTTTTCTGTGCATGGAGGCAGGAGAGGACACTCAGGCGCTCACTGACTGGTTTTGATAGCCCATAGTCCTCTCCCTCCTTTTTTATCTGTTCTCTGTTAACAATTTCCACTGGTCCGTTAGATTCGGATTTAACCACGCCGAACTCTTCCACTTCCGATTCTGTTTTAGCGACTCCATCACTGTCCTCCTCAGATTCTGTTTTCACCAGTTCTCCTACGTTGCTGACGCTGCGACTGAATGTCTTCTCTCCAGCGTGAACGCTCGTATGAAGCCTCAAGTCTCGGCTCGAGCCAAACCTTTCAGGGCAAACGTGGCACTGAAAGGGATCGTCGCCTTCGTGTTTCACCAGGTGGTTTTTCAAATGCACAACTTTCCGGAACCTTTCCCCGCAGACAATACAGCTGTATGGTTCCTCTGCTGCTGGAGTTTGCATGTTGTTGTTTTTTTCTGTACTTGAGATTTCACGTTTCCATGTGAGGACAGGGTCGGGTCAGCAGGTTAGTCAGATGTTCATTGGTTGATTTTAAAGTCCAGTAGTCCTCATGCTCTCTTCTCATCTATTTCTTCCACATCTTCTATTTCTGCCTGTTTTATTTCTTTTTCCTTGTCTTTTGGTCGTCTTGGTTAAGGAAAGTAGTTTTGCGCTGGATGACTGAGATTGGTGTTGTTTAAGTGGGATAGTTTTAAACTGGGATAGGCTTATGTTGGTCAAATGGGACTGAAGTGAGATGGCTAACTGGGCAAATATGAGCTAATTAACTGGGACAGATTCATACTGGTTAACTGGGATTAGATCAAACTAGCCAACTGGAGTAGTTTTGAGCTAAATGGGAGTTGAATGGGACTGAGTTACTAAACTGGGATAGGTTTTGCTGGTTAACTGGGACTGAATCAGTAAACTGGGATAGGTTTTGCTGGTTAACTGGGACTGAGTTACTAAACTGGGATAGGTTTTGCTGGTTAACTGGGACTGAGTTACTAAACTGGGATAGGTTTTGCTGGTTAAATGGGACTGAATCAGTAAACTGGGATAGGTTTTGCTGGTTAAATGGGACTGAATCAGTAAACTGGGATAGGTTTTCCTGGTTAAATGGGACTGAATCAGTAAACTGGGATAGGTTTTCCTGGTTAAATGGGACTGAATCAGTAAACTGGGATAGGTTTTCCTGGTTAAATGGGACTGAATCAGTAAACTGGGATAGGTTTTCCTGGTTAAATGGGACCAGACGAGCTTGTGAACTGCAGTAGGTTTGAGCTAGTTCACTGGGATAGGTTTCTATTTGTTCACTGTGAAAATGTGTCTCTGACAAAGTGGGATCATTTTTGGTTTAGGCTTGATGGTGGTGACTGGCTGGTGATTGGCTGGTCCTGCTAGGTGGGCGGGGTTAGCTAGGCTGAGCTGGTTCTATTCCTCAGTTTTGGGGGAAATTATTCCAGCCAGCAGCCAAATACTGGAAAATTTCAACTGTGGCTTGTTAGCCTGTGCATTCTACCAGCCACTTTGACAGGTAAGTGATCATCGTTTCAAGGTCCTTTCAGTCAAAAACTGCAGTTGGCTGGTAACACAGTGAATGTGCCTGGAGGAATTTGGGATTTACCAACCGCTGCAGCCAGCAGACACATAACGACAGTTTCCTGCCGTGTCTTCGGTGCCTCTTTCTTTCTCTGTAGTTTCCTTGCTTGGTCAGATCAGACAGACGTTCCTCCTTCCTGTTTAGCCTGTGGAGGATCCGGTTCTTCCTGCTCCAGTCTGCAGACAGGAAAACAGAGTCAAACTTTGTGCTTTCAGTGGTAAACAGCGGTTGTTTATGTGGCACATTGAAAGTGTATGTATGCAATAGTGCTGCATTATTTCATTCCTACACATACACCCCCCTCCCCATGTTCCTTTTTCATTTTATTTGGGATTTATATGGCTAGCCAAGGCAGTCAGAATTTAGAATGCAGACATGGTGAGGTGAGCTCGCGCTGGTTTGTCAGTTGGCAGCTACCAGCCGACTCACTTCACCATTTAATTGTTATTTTCAGGTCAGTAAAATATCACCAAGTGCCTTGATACAACAATAGTAATGTATGTAAGCTAGCCAAACTATTAATTATGTTCTTATTTGGAAATTTTGTGTTTTGTGGTAAGATACCCAAAATAGCCGTTGGTCGCTGCCGCGGTTAGCAAACGATCGCTATTTGCTTGTCATGTTGCCACTTAAAATAATATCAGGAGTTAAATGTAGGGTTGGGTTGACTCATGTGTTACTTGTTTGGGTTTGTGCGTACTGTTCTACCGGATGATTTTAACGTGAAGGGAAGCCAGAGTACGGGTTCGTTTTGGCGATCGCTGACGCTAACATCCGATCAGCTGTACTAGTGTTTAGACCGTCGCCATGGTAACAGGGCGCAGGGCGGACATCCGTTTCTAAATACGTAGTGAATCAGTTTTTATGAATGAAAGTGTAGAGTTACATTGTTATTTGTTTGTAGAACCATTATTACATTAGAGAATGATCATTTTTGGATATTTTATACAGAGAATGAATAGGTTATGTAATTCAGGGATGTTTTATGAATCTAATGTAGTTATAATTTTCTATTGTTGTTATTTTGATTATTTCTCTATTAGTAATCACAATGATTTGTACAGTATTTGGTTTGTCAGTTGGCAGTTATCAGCAGAGAGAGAACTATATTACCAGCTACCAGCCGACTCACTTCACCATTTGTTATTTTCAGAATAAACAACATTCACAAAATATGCCACTCTCAGTTTCCATGTCGTAATATACATCTATTTAACAATAAATGTTTATAAATCTCAGTCTAACTTCTTGGAAAACAGTGCATCTTTAATGGTGACATCATGCTGCACTAGGAGGTGTAAACAAAAACTCCAACCAATAAAACATATGATACACATCAAGTCCCACCCCCCCGCCGCCCCCATCAAATCAAACTGCCTTTCTCTCTCTCTGTTATTCCATTGGTTTACACTTTTGAATGATCCCTCCCTGTGGTATGTCCCGCCCCATCATCCTGTTTCAATAGGAATTACATCACATTAAGGAAGCAAGAAGATCTCAAAATGCTTTTTCATTGGGACTTTAATTCTGATTGGACAAAACAAAACAAAAAAATCTTGTAAAACATCATCACTAATTTCTCATAAGAATGTCCACACTGTGAGCATAAAGCAAACAAAGTTACAGAACCAGATAGTCAGATGTGTTGTGAAACAGCAGTGAGTCAGTTTGGTTTCAGTTGATTTTTCCTCTTGAAGCGACATCGTCCCGCCGAGCTGCGCAGGAGACAAAGAAGTCCTTGAAGTTGTTCCGGACGGCCCGGGCGGCGGCGGACGCCCCGCTCCCCGATGGGCGGCCCAGGTCCAGCAGGCTGCGGTCGCTCGCCACGAGCCGCCGCCACTTCCCCCGCCGGACCCGACCCGACGCCGCGACGGCGTCCGCAAAGCCCGGCGTCAGATACCGAGCCTCCGCCGCGCACCCAGCGTCAGCGTGGGACAGGAAGTTATGGAGGGCGACACACGCCTTCAAGATGTCTACCGCCATCTGTGGAGAGCAGCTGAGCCGCTGGCTGAGGATTCTCCACCTGGCAGACAAAACGCCGAAAGCGTTTTCAGCGGCGTTCCGCGCACGGGAATGTCGGTAGTTATAGACCTGCTCATCTTGCGTGAGATCGGACCCTGAAGGAAAAAAGTGATAAACAATAGATCAGGATCATTAACATCAACTTGACAACATTGGTGAACATTCTTTTTTCTTATTTATTATCTTTTTTGGGGTATTTTAGACTTTAACTGATAGTTCACAGAGGAGACAGACAGGAGAGATTTATGAAAGAGGGAGGTGACATTCGAAGGAGGTCCTGGGTCGTGTCTGAACTCTGATGCTGCAGTTACATGGTGTGCAGCTTAGATTTTTTGTACATTCTTTAAAGACTCCATGAAGTGGCATGTTCCATCGGTTATCAAAAGTTCATCGGATAAAATCAACATTTTTTGTCATTTTTTTTGGCCTGTATTGGTGAACAGGTGAACACCAAGTCCAGCAAGTAAAAAAAATATATATTAGGGCTCGGCGATATGGTTGAAATCAATATCATGATAATCATAAGGATTTTTCTCGATATCAATATATATCACGATATGGTTCATGTATGCAAAATCACATTAAATAATCAAATTAATGTTCATCTCATTGAACCGAATGGTAATGTTAGGTGTGATGTCAAACAAAACAGAAATATTCAAATAATATTCCTACCATACCTCATTTTATCAGTTTTTAAGTAAAATTTACTTCATCATCAATTCAGACAGCAGAAATTTGTGTCATGATATTAAAATATCTTCATATCATGATGATATGATTCCACTGAAAGACGATAAACGATAATATTGAACTAGAAAATTTCAGGAAATTTTGAGTGTGCCTGCTGCTTGGTGCGCATCTCCATCCCTCGCACACACACAAACACAAACAGTATGACAGTATTAAACAGTATTAACTGTCGACCTAGCCAATCACGGGCAGGTGTGACAATTTCTGCCCAGAGACCGAGTCACTAGTTGCTATGGATACAGGCCCCCCTGTGGCGGGAAACTTTGAACTAATGTTTCATTAGCACTCACAGTAAGCCAAGACTGTCCCCGAACAAATCCCTGTATCTCGAAAAGTAAAGCTCGCATCAAAAATGTTTTTCACTTTGAGCGTCCCAAGACTTCACTGGTGACACTGATGTATGACATGTGTCTGTATGATTTAAACTAAAGGAGCTGTGATAAAATATAAATCACCTTCTTTTCTTCTTCTCACTCTGGGTTTGAGCGGTCAAATTGCATGGAAGCGGATGGGAGTGTTGGACAGCACTCCCTGCCCTTTCGGGCGATTTATTCAAAACCGTGGGTCCTATTTCAATGGAAGTAACATTGGGTGAGAGAGGACAAAAATGCCTACAATTTGGTGTATAAATCTTGCTTGTAGAGTGGAAGCTGTGGGACTAAGATGATAATGTTTGGAAGATTTCTGATCAAACTTGAAGGCGTGGAGCTAGAGTGTGTGACGACATCACGTGCTCTAGGTCTGAACATTCCGCGCAATACACACCCATTATAAAATCTGAAACTGGCCAAAAGTCGTATAAAACGTAATCTGCGATTGCGTAAAAACCGTAGTAGCTATTGAAAAGTGTCTTTAGACCAACAGAGTTCAAAGTCTTGTGACCCGTGTAAACTTTTAATCATGTTTCTGCGACAAAGTATGACCGAGTGGCGTGGCTCCAAAGAGGGGCCGATTTGATGAATTTGTGCGATTTTTTTTCCGATTCTCCATTCATTTCAATGGGCCGAAAATCGCACGTTTTCGCACTTTGTGCGAAAACTTTACGTACAATCTCTAAGAAAAGTCATAGCACTTGATTCCCGTTCAAGGCGCACGTTTTGATGTATTTTGAGGGGTGTCGCGGCTACGCTGCGAGACTAGTTACACGCCGAAGTTTTGCAAGGAAGAATAATAATAAGTATGAGCAATATTAAGAGTGTGCTCCTTTGCCTTGCAAAGCAGGCACACTAATTATCGCCCAGCCCTAATATATATATATATATATTTTTTTTTTATTTCATGGAGTCTTTAATTAGTTCAGGCTGAAAGAACAGCATTACTTTGAAGGTTGGAAGATAAACAGCACAAAAAAGTGAGCTTTCAAGTTACATTATGCAAATTGCTGATCAGTTCTACCACACCTGGATAGGGGCTGATGAGGTTCACGCACACGGGGAAAGCAGCGTCTCCCACGAACACAAACGGGCTGCTGGTCTCGGTGCCAGGCAGCACGTCGGGCGGCGGCAGATCCAGTTTCCCTTCGAGGAGGTTTGCTCCGAATTCGCTTTCCCGGAACAAACCTTCAACGCTCTGCTGGCCGGACGCTCCGACATCCACCGCCGTGAATCTGTAGTTCGCGTCACAGGCCGCCATAACAACCATGGAAAACGTCCCGTTATAATCGCGGCGGTCTTCACCGGACCTTCCGCGCCGTCTCACCTCTACGTGTTTCCCGGCGATGCAGCCGAGGCAGTTCGGGAAGTTCCACGTCCTCCAGAAGTCTCCGGCGACGTCCTTCCACCGCTGCGGCCCGTCCGGGAAACACACGAACCGGTCTTTCAGAGCCAGCCAGATCGCCCTGCAGGTCTGGGACACGGACCTGGCTACCGTTGACGTCGCCAGTTTAAAACTCTTAGCGACGCTTCCCAGCGGACGTCCTGACGCGAGAACCCGCAGAGTCAGATCCAGCTTGCCTGACAAATCCAGCACAGAGCTTTGTCGCATCCAGCGCATGTACGGGGAGACTCGATCCATCAAATCACAGAAACTACTTGCAGACATTTTAAAGTACGGAAAGTGCGTCGCCTCGACAACGCCAGGCCTTCTTTGTCGTTTCCGCCGTGTCTTTGCCGTCGCCAAAGGACGCACTAATCGTTCTCTGTTACACCGTTTTCTTTGTCTTCTTCTTCTTAACAGTTGTAAACAAAGCCGTTCCTCCTCCAGATCCAACAGTTGCAGATCCTTTAATACAGCGGCCATGTTGTTGCAGAGTCTCCCTTCCTTCCTTCGGCGGGTTTTGATGGTTCAATTTCCACCTTAGAGCCACTAGAGCCTTTTCAGCCGCGCGCTCGTCACGAAAGCCCGGGAAGCGTGAACGTCCACGTATAGGAGCTCCAAAATGGTTAGGCTACAACCCACCAATAAAATCCAAGAAGAAGAATTAGAAGACGTTAATATACTCGCACGCGCATGGCCACACCTATGAAGTGAGTCAAAGCTGTGAGAGAAAAAACATAGTTAGCGTTAACATGAAATAGGACTGTGCAAAAATCGATTTTCCAGCCCCTCGTATCGATACATTAAAAAAAAATATTCATGTTTTAAACGGACTTAAATTTCCCCCGAATCCCTTTGAATTAAATAGTTTTGACTCAATTTGTCCGCTGAGTTATCAATATAATGTGATGTACATATTAGACTACCCAGGTGGTACACAGCAAGTTGGATTTTCAGCTCTATTTTTAAAATTTCAGTAAATTATGTATCGTATCGCAATGTATCGTGATACAATCGTATCGTGACCCATGTACCGTGATACATATCGTGAAGTCCTTGCCAATACCCAGCCTTAACATAAACCCACTAATGTTGCTTTGTGAGAAAGACCCCTGGCCCCGATACCTATAGTTCCTTCTTGTAGACCGCTATGCTAAACTCCATTGAAAACATTGCACTTTAATGTTGTCTTGCTTGTCGGCAAACGTAACTGACTGAACACAAAAAAGATCCTGTAAGTCATTATAATGAGAAACTTTCTCAAAATTACGACTTAGTATCTCAAAATAATGACATAGTATCTCAAAATAATGAGTTGGTATCTCAAAATAATTAGAAACGTTCTCAAAATAATGATTTAGTATCTCAAAATAATGAGAAACTTTCTCAAAATAATGAGTTAGTATCTCAAAAAAATGAGAAACTTTCTCAAAATAATGACATCTCAAAATAATGAGTTAGTATCTCAAAATAATGAGAAACTTTCTCAAAATAATAAGTTAGTATCTCAAAATATTTAGAAACTTTCTCAAAATAATGATATCTCAAAATAATGAGTTAGTATCTCAAAATAATGAGTTAGCATCTCAAAATAATGAGAAACTTTCTCAAAATAATGAGTTAGTATCTCAAAATAATGAGAAACTCTCAAAATAATGAGTTAGTATCTCAAAATAATGAGAAACTTTCTCAAAATAATGAGTTAGTATGTCAAAGATACTAAATACTCATTATAATGAGTTACAGGACCGTTTTTTTCATCACACTGGCGGAAATGGGCTTCCATAGAATATAGATAATACACCAAGAGGGATTTTCTTTCAATACAATAAAAACGTTACGAATTGGTTCACACGTTCGCTACCGCCATCATCCAGTTTGTGTTTTGGTGGAAGAAGACGGCGGGAACAACAGGCAAAACAATTCTAAAAGTTAAAGTTTTATTGAAATGAGTGGCGCTTGTTGTATTGTTTGTATGCCGAACAGACGAGTGGCTCTTCAGCATCCAAAAAAGGTCTCAAGTCATGTTCTAACAAGTATGGAGGTTCGCCAATAAGCAAGCCGACACTATGTTCAGACTTTGTAATGGAGTTTGTCATCCCGTTTTTCTACTAGCAGGCTGACTAGCTAATGTTTACATGGCTGTTGGTAAAGCGAAGTTGAATGTTGGCTTGTTACCTTGTGAGTCTGATCCAGAGCACACAGACTCTTCTTCTTGTTCGTTTTCGGCATTACCTGTAGGCTACAAAACACTGAATCTGCACGATCCGCTCTGTACACACCAGCCTCCACCTGTGTCAAGCTCCACAGACTAAAGTGGAATTTCCGGTCGTAACCTTCAAAATAAGAGCCATGCTGACTAACGTGTTTCAGCGGTCCTACAGATTACAGAAGAGAAGACAGGATCAATTCAAGGAGGAATCAGGAGTAAATTAAAAAACAATTGCTGTTTGCAGAATGTCCGTATGGGCCGATGTAAGAGTCATTAAATCCTACAGGCTGCCAAACACACACACACACACACACACACACACACACACAAACAATAATAATAATAATAATAATAAGAACAGGACAGGAAGTCACAACTTTGTCAAACCTTTATTGACAAATGTGTTGCTTCTTTTTAATGTTGCTCCACTTTTCCCTGTTATGATTGGATATGTTTTGAAAACCAGAAGTTTCGGGTTTTGTGATGTTATTTTGGTTGGTATTTTTTCCATCACTCTACCAAAGTGAGAGTGAAGAACTTTATTAAACTAAAATGCAAATGCTGTTTTTTTCTGAAAATACATTTACACAGCAGATATTCAGAGTCATACAAGATATATCCATATAGCCTAACAGAAACATCCCAGGTTCGATTCCACTCTGCCTGTTGATGCATGTTGTCCCCTTTTCCTTCCTGTATCTCTTCTGCAATATTTAAAAAAAAGGTGCAGGAACACCTTAAATTTAATCTTAAAATTGATTTTAAAAAAGTACACTTTCACAACGACAAATGTTTTAGTGATTTTATTTTGAAATCAAATCCGCCGTACTTCCTGTCTCAGTCTCCCTCTCTGTAGCTTGACGCACGAAATTCGTTCAGGCATGTGGGACGGCCTACTGTTCTGGGGCCTGTTGGTTGGTGAGTCGCTGTGATATGACGTAATTTCACAACATCCCGTCGTGTGTCTGCTGCTGTCCGATGTATGTAGTTAGAAATTAGGTTAAATCCAGGTTATTATTTATATTTATGGATTGAATTCACGATCTTTCTGTCGACTTATGAAGACACGAGGAGCTGTCAAGTCAGAAACCTGAACATCGCACCGGAAGGGAGCGAGTTAAAAGCTCCTGTCTGGTTGAATGTTGATGGGAACTTTAAATGGCTTCGGGGATTTTTTAAATCTTTTATCTTATTTGACAAATGGACATAGTGCAAAATTATTTCCCTCCAAACCGGCTGCAGAAGTCTCAGTCCTGCTAGTAGCATCTGGAACGAATTTAGGACGAAAATACCGATAAATAACCGTCGACTGGCGATTTCACGATTCACGGTGAGTCACGAAATGCACGTTTATGTTTTTAATGTTGATTTATTATAATGATCAGACAAAAAGGCACGCAAACAGCCACATTAGCACAATAATTTCTGTTTTAAAAAGTGAAAAAAGAAAAAAAAATTGAGGTGTTAATACGAATATAAAACAATCCAGTAGCTTTATCTACTGTAATAAAGCTACTGGATTAATCGTTGTCTCCTAACTTGTCTCTAGAGCTGCAACGATTAATCGATTAATCGATTAGTTGTCAACTATTAAATTAATCGCCAACTATTTTGATAATCGATTAATCGGTTTGAGTAATTTTTGAAGAAAAATAAGTCCAAATTCTCTGATTCCAGCTTCTTAAATGTGAATATTTTCTGGTTTCTTTCCTCCTCTGTGACAGTAAACTGAATATCTTTGGGTTGTGGACAAAACAAGACATTTGAGGACGTCATCTTGGGCTTTGGGAAACACTGATCCACATTTTTCACCATTTTCTGACATTTTATAGACCAAACAACTAATCGATTAATCGAGAAAATAATCGACAATGAAAAGAATCGTTAGTTGCAGCCCTACTTGTCTCCTAACTTGTTCCCTAACTTGTTCCCTAACTTGTTCCCTAACCTGTCCCCTAACCTGTCCCCCCTCTGGTCCCAGTGTCATCATGGCGGACGTTGCTGTGGAGAACGGACCTGGTTGGGTTTGTGGAGCTGCGGAGCGCCGCCTGGCCGACGTTCTGCTTCCTGTTCTCATCGCCGACGGCGACGACAAAGACCTGAGTCAGACGGAGAGAGACGAGTCGGACCGGTACGAGTCACACTTTATATCATGTTACCGTGCGGTTCAGAGTCGATGGTGTAACATGTGACATCGTTATATATCAATCAATATTGAAATAATTTATTATGATTATTCATCACCCTTGTGTCACCCGTAGACGAACAACAGATGTAGTAGTGAGTTTTCTTCATCAGGGTTCTGAAGGGTTTTGAAGCCGAACGATCGGGTTTACGATCTCCGCCATGTTGACATGTTTTGGAGCCGGAGCAGCCGGAGAGAAGCCCGGTGACCCGTCAATCACTAGGAAAACAACCCTGTGTTTTATAACCGTTATATCCCGTTAATGACGCACTTATTTTGAAAATCTCTGTAAGGACACACATAAGAAGAAGTGAAATTAACTACTGAGACCAAAACCTGTTGTTTAAAAAAATGTATTGACTTCATCAGAAGTTGGCTTGTGGTCCGTTGACTTCATGGAGTTGGAGGTCTGGAGTCTTTCTGGAGCCGGACTCTAGCGGACGTTAGAGGAACTGCTGCTGCTGGACTTCCTTGTCGGCTTCAGAACTCACCCGTGGTTGCTCGGTGTCACCGGAACTTTCAATGTCCACAAAACACACAGTAGGGTTGGGCGACAGGACGAATATATCGGCTATCAGCGATTGGCTGAGTCCATCGCCGGTTGATTTTTCATTTTATTCTAATTTAAATGGTAAATAATTGACCTGTAAAGCACAATTCAAAGTGTGCGTGAATAGGAACTGGCAGTGTGAGTCGGGCCATATTTTGCACGTTCTTGTTCCACTGATTTCCGACGAGTCTTTCACAAAACAGGGCAGTGAGCGACTAAATGACAATAAGTCTTCTTTAGCGGCTGCTGTCTGATCGATCGGTGCCGAAAAGCAACGTCAATTCATAAATCATATTTGAGAACTAGACCAAAAGCTGTATGTGCGGTTGTGCATCCTGATCATTTGATAGTATAATATGTTATCCCACCTGTCTGTTCATTTGGAGGCTGCAAGAGGAGGGAGGCTCCTTCATCTGACGCCATCACACTCTTTTTCAAACAGTGTCGGAGCTGTTCAGCCTGTCTGGACTCGTTTGCAAAGACGACAAATTACTTCATTTAGGTCCTTCGGCTTGCCAGTTTCATCCGGTTTAAAACCAAAATAATCCCAAATAGGGGATTTTGTTTTCTTTTTGGCAACGAGCTCTTCCATGATTGTTCGCTGGGGAGTGGGGGGCTGCCCCGCCCCCTGAGCGCCGCACACACACCTGCGCCAATATATCGGCAATCACCGGTTGATGGGCTGACAGTGGCCAGTTGGAAAATTTTAACATATCGCCCAACCCTACCACACAGCGAGTCAGCAGGCAGCTCCATGTCAGCCTGCTCCACAACTGGTGAATCCAAGTGTTCTGAAACTGCGCACAAGTGTGAACGCTTTTGAAAACAGTTTTAGTGAGGAAGACTTGCGCTAAATCCTGCTGTGGATATCGGTCTTTCGGCCTCACAGTGCGATCGATCGGCTTCAGAACACCTGGATTCTGCTGCTGAAGCTGTTTGGAGAAATTTTATGGTAATTTTTTACCTTTATCTGAACTGTAAAGAACGACTCCCTGTTCACTCCAGTTGGTTTGGAGAAGAGCGACTCGCTGTGTGTTATGTGGACAAACAATAAATAATGTCATTTTTGGGTGAACTGTTCCTTTTAACAGTAATCTCCTCCTGCAGTGCGGTGCTGTTGGAGCAGACGGAGGAGGGGTCTCCCTGCATCCTGACGCTCCGCTGTAGCCCCGCCCCCTCCGCCCCCCCCGCCGCCATCAGCAGCCTGCTGGTGGTCAGCGAGGCTCGGACCATGGAGGTTTACAACCACACGGGAGATTACTGCGGGACGGGCCGAGGGGAGAGGGAGGAGGCTCAGACTGACAGGTACACACTCTCTCACACACACACACACACACACACACTCACACACACTCAAGCTATGTACTTGGTGTTAAATATTTTCCATATTTTCCAATAGTTTCCAGGTAAAGCTATTACTTACAGACGATAGAATGTTGAATTATTTTGTTAAAATGACGAAATAGATTAAAAATGTCTAAAATTATGCAGCTTTGTTTTTCAATATCATTATTTTTGTTATTGTTATTAAAAATTGTATACTTACTTATGGTATACAACACTAAATCACATGAGGCAGATGGGAATGTTGTACTTTTTCGTGTTGATTTGCTCTTTAACAAGTCGGTTCTCCAGGTAATCTAAACTTGCGTAGTTAGTTCCAGGTTGAGATTTTTTGACTCTGAGCTGAGACTGTTTTGGTTTAAGATCTGCTGTTTCCTCACATGACAGCAGAGCAGAGGTGTGACCAAGTCACCTTCCCTCGAGTGCCAAGACAGTCTCAAGTCTTGAGGCACAAGTCTCAAGTCTGAAACCCAGTCAAGTCAGAACAAATCAAGAGTCCAGTATCAATTTAATATCTTAAAGAAAACTAAATATCTAGGACTTTTTAATGCAATATGGTTTTAATAGGATAAAAACTTAAGAAACTTAAGGTAAGAGCATCTTGAGTTTGATTTCTATAATCAGTTTCAAATTCAATAAATTCAATCATTCCATACAAATTCAGAAAACAGAATTTAAATTCAGTCGTCTGCTGGAACAAATCTCATCACTTTCAATCTGAGTCATTTACACAAACACAAGATCTCAAGTCAAGACTTTAGAAACCTTTTCAAGTCATCAGAGTACAAGTCAGAGTCAAGTCCCAAGTCACCAGAACCCAAGTCAAGTCAAGTCTCAAGTCTTCTCTTTGTGCATCAAATCAAGTCTCAAGTAGTTAAATTGTGACTTGAGTCCAAGTCATGTGACCAGAGTCTCCACCTCCGCAGCAGAGGAATTTGAACCCAAATGTTTTCATTTCAGCCTCACAGGTCTGGAGTATTTGGTGTTTGCATTTTGTTTGATAGAAAGGACTTGTGATGGACTTGTGATGGACTTGAGATGGACTTGAGATGGACTTGAGATGGACTTGTGATGGACTTGTGATGGACTTGAGATGGACTTGTGATGGACTTGTGATGGAATTGAGATGGACTTGAGATGGACTTGTGATGGACTTGTGATGGACTTGTGATGGACTTGTGATGGACTTGAGATGGACTTGTGATGGAATTGTGATGGACTTGAGATGGACTTGTGATGGACTTGTGATGGACTTGTGATGGACTTGTGATGGTTGTGTCGTCTCTTCTTCCTGCTCACAGTGCAGACAGAGGGCCGTTCTACAGGAAGCAGCTGGTCCTGGATCCTCCCTCCTCCTGCTGTGAGGTGAAGGTGAGCTGAGTTCAGGCTCACAGGCTTTCTGTTGGCCGGTAAAACATGCAGTTGTCTAATAAATAAAAATATTGCCGGCCAAAATGTCCTGCGGAAAATATGAGAAATCAATCAGTAGCCTAATTAAATGATATCACATGACCTATACAGCTGGCTGGCACAGATGGTTTCCTTTCTGTTAAACTCCACTGTTAATAAAATGCATTTGTTGCATCATTACATTTGGTTTGTATTGTTTTATTTTAGAACTGGGAAGAAACAGTGAACTATTCCTTTAATCCACCTCTCTCTCCCCTCCTCTTCCTCCCCCAGCTGCTGTCCCTCGGTGGTAGAAGCAGTGTTTTGGTGTGTCGTATCGTCCTGGGACTCCGCCCCCCCCGCCCCGGCCCGGCCCCCGGCCCCGGCCCCGGCCCCGGCATCGACCTGCAGCGGGTGCAGAGCCTGGTGGAGGAGATGGGCAGCAGCCTGTCCCCCGGAGCCCAGAGCCTCATGGACATGGTGCAGTTCCAGCAGCAGGTAGGAGAAAGACCCCATGAAACTTTAAAGGAGCAGGAAATCAGTTATCGACCCCTATAGACACCCAGGGGGAACTGCAGCGACACTGACTTATCAGAGCTGGAATCGGGCCCCAAAATTCAAGCCCAGACTGTCCTGAGCCCCATTGGTCCAGCCCGAGCCGACTAGACCCTGATTTTTATAGGTTGGAGTCATAAAGACTTAGCTTACTGGGCTGAAGTGGAGTAAAACTACAAGCACACTAGCAGCTGTTATGAGAAAAAACATTGCTGCGTTAAACAAGCAAACAGTAAACATGTTGTCCCACCAGTGATGTAGCTCCACCCTTGGGTCAGTCAGTGATTGCTGAGTGAACTTGAAATATGAGTGAAATTGTATAAGCATTTTGGTATGGGACAATGAAAGGACAGATTGACCATATATTTCTGTTGCCTACTCTCCTCAGAATTAGGCTTACAAGTTATATCTTGAAATGTAGTAACTGTAATTGTCCTGTTTTTACTCAATACAGTACAAAATATAAGAACTACAATACGCAATAAATACAATCCGTACATTACACAATGTACACTACAATACAATTTATAATACAATATACAATATAACATACAACACCAGGAGCGTGAGTCTTATGAATAATATAAATGCTGAATGATAAGTGATATATGGTATTGCACAGTAGGTCAGTGGTAATATGATATCAGTAGTGAACACTGAGGCACAGTGGTAGTGCAGTGATGATGCAATAACAGAACAACAGTCCAACAACTGGACAATAACTACAGTGTCTTGTGGTTAGAGGTTTGACTCTCACTTCAACACATCAACCCAGTCTGATGTGTCCAAGTGTGTAGCGTGTGGAGACTGTTATGTTACCTATGATAACTTTAACTGTGTTGCTTTACCACTGAGTCCCCATTCACTGTCAATGCCGCCCCCTAGCGGCACAAAGTCAACGTTACAGTGTGACTAACTAATGAACGAACAAACTAACGGACGGAGACCGATCCACAGCCCCCCCTTTGGTGGGGGACTGATCTTTAAAGGAAGGTGGGGGACATAATTGTCCCCCACCTTCCTTTAAAGATCAGTGGGAGCTCAGCTTTCCTGCAGTGGAGCCTGAGCGTCAGTCTGTCTGCAGTCCTGATGCTGCAGACCGAACCGAACCGAAACAGTCAGCTCTGTATTTTGAGGTGTAGATGTCTAGTAGAGTATATAACTACTGGAGTTGAGGTTTGGTTCTTTCCATAGACCGTGTCAGGTGACTGTGATCTGTCTCTCTCTCTCTCTCTGTCCAGAACCAGGCCGGCGCTCTGAGCGGCTTCCTGCCTCTCCTGATGGGAGGCGGAGCTTCGTCTGTCCTGAGCAGAGCAGCCGACAGGAACGGGCCGCAGCCTGCACAGCTCCGGGTATCACTGCTTTAATGCTTCAGTCACTCTACAGCAGAGGTGGCAGAAGTACACAAATTCCCTACTCAAGTAAAAGTACAAATACTAATTTAAAAATATACTCTGGTAGAAGTTGAAGTACCGTTTCAAATCCTTTACTCAAAGTATAAAAGTGCATGGCATTTACTTAAAGTATAAAAGTAAAAGTCGTTCTCTAAAAAAGTCATTTCTAATGTTCTAAACTGGTTTCTGTTGAGCGTTCCTCTGAATCCAGATGAGAAAGAGTCTGCAGCTCAGATCAGGAACCTGAACCCCAGCAGCTGAATTCACGAACGCTAATTGCGTTGTTGCTTCTCTCTCTTGTTGCTTCTCTCTCTCTCCCTCTCCCTTTCCCTAATTTTTGGTGTCTCTTTGCTGAACAAGCAGCCGATCACATCTGGCTCTTGATCAGCTGTTTCCGGGATGGAAGCTGTCTGATGCTGAAAATATATTTTTTTTAGAAAATCAGTTGATGATTTCCCGAGAGTAACCAGTCTGTTTTGAAAATGTAGTGAGTAGAAAGTACAGATTTTTCTTTTGAAATGTAGTGAGTAAAAGTAAAAAGTCTTCAGTGAAAGAAAAACTTGAGTAAAGTACAGATACTTGAAAATCTTACTTAAGTACAGTAATGAAGTATTTTTACTTTGTTACATCCCACCTCTGCCTCTGCCCTGTCTAGAGGACAAACACAGCTCAGCACTGTGGGTGGAAACCTTCTCAGAACAGCGAGCTCTGTTGCTATTTCTAAGAAAAAGTTTGACATTTCTTTCTGGCTTAAAATCTGGCTTTTAATTAAGGTTATTCTGTGTACATATCTCTATTTCCTCATTCTTTTAGTCTGATTAACCTTATTAACCAGATACAGTTAGGTTAGCTGTTAGCATTTATGCACGGTCCTTTGCTAGGTTTGTCCTTTGTAGGCCTCTGTAGTGCAGTGGCTTTGCTGAGCTTTATTTACAAATGTTTCACGGTGTCTGTCGCCCTCTAGTGGACAGAAAATCGCTTATTGCAGCTTTAAGTATTTACGGTTTATTTAATTTCCTGTTTTTATTTATTTATTATTATGTGAAGCACTTTGGGCTGCACTTCTGTATGGAAGGCGCTACAGAATAATAATAAAAAAGTACATAAAAAGGAAAAAAGAATAAGTGTTAATTAAAAGCAAGATTAAAAAGGTATGTTTTTAAGTGTCTTTTAAAAAAGTCCACTGAGCCAGCCTGTCTGATGTGCAGTGGCAGGGCGTCCCAGAGCCTAGGGGCACACACACTAAAAGCAGCATCTCCCGTTTTCTTTGTGGGAACCTTTGGGACCTTTGGGACGTTTAGAAGGCATGTTGCAGATAAAATGAAAGACAATCTGTGATGTAGGGAGGAGCCAAACCGTTTAGTGCCTTAAAAGCCATGAGAAGGACTTTAAAATCGATTCTGAAAGACAGAGGGAGCCAGTGTAACTCATGTAAAACAGGTGTAATGTGTTCTCTCAGTTTGTCCTGGTTAGGACCCTGGCAGCAGCGTTTTGTACCGTCTGTAGTCTTGCAATTGCTGCTTTGGGAAGACCGGTATAAAGAGCATTACAAAAGTCCAGCCAGCTGTATGTCAGAGGTGGGAGTAAGTCACACATGTGCAAGTCACAAGCAAGTCTCAAGTCTTAACCTTCAAGTCCCAAGCAAGTCCCAAGTTACTGTGGTGAGAATCAAGCAAGTCAAGTGGAGTCCCTGCTATAAGTCAAGCAAGACAAGTCGAGTCATTGCTCAGGTCAAACAAGTCACAAGTCAAGTCATACGAAATTCTGATGATCTACCCCAGTTTCCACATTTAAATCAGTTAAAAGACAGCGGCCATGAAAAGTTTAGTTTTATTTTCAATATTAACGAAAACTGTTGCAGCCTGCTTACATCTTATAAATCTTACTGATATTTGACATTTTGTGGCAATGAATAACAAGCCTCCTAAATGAACTACAAGTAAATATTTAATTAAAAAAAAAAATCAAGTCCTTTCAAGTCAAGTCTCAAGTCATGAATACCAAGTCAAAGTCAAGTTGAGTCTTTTATCAGTTAGTCAAGCAAGTCTTAAGTCCTCAAATTTGCGAATCGAGTCTGACTCGAGTCAAGTCATGTGACTCGAGTCCCCCACCTCTGCTAAATATATAGGCATGAACAAGTTTCTCTGTGTCTTGTTGTGTTAAAAAAGGTCTCACCTTAGCTATGTTGCGTAAATGAAAGAAAGAAGTTTTGGTCAACAAATTAAAACGAGCTAAGAAATTAAGATCAGAATCTAAAATAACACCCAGGCTTCTAACTTGTGGTCCAGCCTGTGAAGTCAGGGTCCCTAAGTTTGAGCAGATAAGATCTTTCCTGGATTTGGGGCCAACTATGAGAATTTCTGTCTTGTCTTTGTTGATGAACTATCCCACTGAGCAATTTTACGCTGATTAGACATTTAAAACACGTCTAAATGGCCATAGCCGTCTAGGCTAAATTAAGTTTAAATGGGGTTGAAAAGTGAAAGTTTATTAGATGTCTATACAAATTATCCTAGGCTATATGAGAGCTACGCATAGACGCAATGTTGAAATTACTTCTTGTGCTCAGATAATTATCTTGTAGGCTAGTCTACAGGACTTCTCTGGTGCATATTTTTGGTATTTACAGATGTTTATTCATTGTAATAATGTATTTACTGCTTGGTCTAAAATAGGTCTATACATAGCCGTAATGATCCTGGGCGATATGAGAGATAAAGCATAGACGTGACGTTGAAATCACGTCTTTTGCAAATCCCCTCCCAGACAGAAAACTCTTAGCTGTAGTGACTCCACCCGCTCCAGACTTGAAGCCAGTGAAAGTTGGGTAACAGCTGACCTCAGATCAGGTTTGTGACGGAGCGTCTTCTCTCCTCCAGCCTCCGGCCTCCGCCCGGCCGCCGCAGAACGGAGCGCCGCGGTCCGACGGGTCCGGCTCCGACTCTTCGCCCCCCGGACCGAAACTGACCGGTTTAGATACCGAGAAGACAGGTGAGGATCTGTTTTTTCCCCTCAGGTCCGGAAAAGTTTTGGAAAATAAACTTCACTGTCCAGGTTTTCAGGTTAGGTTTTGGAATTGGACAAAACATCAAAAAGAAAATGTAGCTGCAGACCCACTGAAAGCTCACAAATTATGATATTAATATTGATTATTGGTAAGAACTTGAGTGTTGAAATGGAAAATATGTAGGAACTCTGTCTCTGTGTGATGTTATAGAATAGAAGATTATACTGTTTTAGTTTTTTAAGGCTTTTTTATAGCTGGCAACAAATTGATCTTGTATGGATTATGGACCAGAAAGTGAGTTTTAAAGCCAGAAATCTCAGCAGCTGGCCAAGTAATCAATGAGTCATAGGTATTGATCAACAACTCTATCAACCCTGCAGATATATGATGGTCTGTCTGTGTTATGTGACAGTAAAAACCTGCACCTTTAAATATCTCTTTCCACCCCTAGTGAACAGTGGGCGCTCGGGTCCGGTGAGCCACGCCCAGCTGGCACAGATGATGTCACACTTCCTGAACGGACAGGGGCGTGGTCAGGCGTTAAGCCCCGCCCCCGAGCTTCTGCCCATGCTCCAGAGCGTCTGTGGTCAGGTGACGCAGCTGAGGCTCGACGACGCCGAGGAGAGGAGCCGCAGCAACGGAGCGTGGTGAGTGGAGCTCAGAGAGTCCGCTGTCTGTTAGAGGATCAGGTCATAGATTTAGTTCTTCTATATCAGGCAGGCGGACTCCGGGCCAGATCCGGACCCAGTGACGGATCTGTGCAGACCGCGACCCATTTCTTTTTTTTATTTTTATATTTTATTTTCAGCTTTATATTCAAGACACATGTAAACAAGATAAGACAAAAAATAACAAAGAGAAGAAAAAGGAGAAGCGAAAAAAAAAAAAGCTGCCAGACATATACGTATATATACAGTACTGTGCAAAAGTCTTAGGCATATGTCAAAGAAATCCATAAAATGAAGATGCTTTCAAAACTAATGAAATGAAAAGTTTCTGAATATCAAAAATTTACAATAAACAGCAGTCTACTGACACACTAATGCAGAAAACAAATAAACATCTAACGCCCGGGCCACACTGCCTGCGTGAGCGGTGCGTGACGGCTACCTCGCTGAACTGCTGCGGCTCGCACGCCTGTGGTGTCACACAGAGAGCGTTGCTGCTGCGGCGCTGCCTATCTTTCTACATTGAGGTTGCCTTTGATAATGGCCATAGAATGTTTAATTTCATGTCATTATAAATGTAATTAATATGTTGATGAGCGGTCCGAAAAGTCAAGAGTTGTACCAAGGAAGCAGTCGCGTGGTTTTTGTTTACCCTCGTTCAGAGAGAGAGAGAGCGAGCACCGGAAAAATACTGCCTATAGCCTACGTGGGGTTTCTGCTATGACTACCGTATTTCCACAATTAAACTCCACTAATTTAGCCTGCAAGTCACTGAATTTTCTACAACACGGTCCTGCAAATATTTAACAATAGACGTCTTGTGTTAACAAATGAAGGGATTCTGTCCACAGAAACGCTAGAAGGCTTTTAATTTGAAACGGAAACAGATTTTTTTTTTTTTTTCATGTCTGTGACATATTCTACAGATACAGACATTGAAACTGTATTGAAAGGTGTAATGTTGCTGGTATGATGTCAATATGACTATCAACAGATCATTTTCTATTTGTGCTGACAACCGCGCGCGTCACGCTGAACAAAATAGGCGAGACGGCGAATCTCTGGATGAGCCGCGCCTGAGACGCGCTGCTCACGCGGGCTGTGTGGCTGCTCTAACCTGTTAACATGGGCGCCGAAATTAAAAGCAACAGGTTCCGCGACGCACACGCGCCGCTCACGCAGGCGGTGTGGCCCGGGCGTAAGACTTCTAAGAAATTTATACAAAAAATCTAGGGTGCCTAAGACTTTTGCACAGTACTGTATATATAGTATGACTTAGTTCACAGCAATTTTCAAGAAGTTACATAGTCAGGTATTACAAGAGTACAGGTAAAGGGTAAGGAGTACAGGGTTGCATCACTACAGAATATAATTAACAATTATTTATTTTTGAGACAATGAATGGACCCCATATGTTCAAAAATCTATTGGGCACTTTAGATTTGTAGAAGTGTATTCTCTCCATCTGTATGATTATGATCATTTCGTTGAGCCATTTCTGAAAGCAGGGGGCTGTAGGTGATTTCCAATCTGTTAGAATCATTTTTTTAGCAGCTACCACACCAAGCATCAATGCCAATTGTTCCTCAGATATTTAGCTTAAAGCAGTCTCTGAGCATCCAAAGAGTCCCAGTTCTGGATCAGGGGGGGACGTCCTTTCCACAGACTCTGGAAAACCACGGGAATATTTCACACCAAATTTTTTGTAAATGAGGACAGAGCCAGAAAAGATGCGTTGAAGAGCCCTCTGCACCTTTGCATCTGTCACACAACGGAGAAACCGATGGATAAATTTGGTGTAGTTTGGTCTTTGAATCAGTTTGTACCTGACATTAATCGAGCAAGTTTGAATACCGCGACCCATTTCTGATCAATTAATGAGAATTAATAAGATTAAACGGAGCGTTTTTTTAAGTGGAGCTGGGAGGCCAGAGACCAATCACGTGCGTCTACTTCACTGAACTCAGCCAATCACGACAAAACGGGAAATGCACAGAGAGAGAGAGAGAGAGAGAGAGAGACGAAAGCTACACAGAGAGATGACAGCACGTCTTGCTCCAAAATAAGAAAAGTAGATGCAGAAAGCTTTGAAGGATGAACGGACAGACCAACATGTCTTCATTCTCCCCGCAACGAGTTCTAAACCGGTCTGCCTCATATGTTCTGAACCTGTGGCAGAAATGACAAACACAGATCCTGTACAGACCCACAGCGCGAGTTCAACAAGCACTGCGACACGGTTAAATTACCTGATTCCACTAACGTTACTTAAATACCACAAGGTAACGTTAAAGTCTGTAGGGCAGCGAAGACAAGTTACAGAAACAGGACGGACAAACCCCATCTTTATTTGGTCACATGCAACCATCTACACCGCATGCACACACGTGCATTTTCCGCATTTTCCCATCTTGGCCCGTCCTTCCTCCGCGGGACAGGCCAGGAGCAGTGGGCAGCTATTTATTCTTCTTTTTAATGTCCATCGCTGGTCAGGCGACGATCTTCTTGCATGTTTTTTCTGGGGCTTCTTATCCATGTTATATGGAGGAAACCCCCCAAGTGAGCATGGGGAGAACATGCGAACTCCACACAGAAAGGCCCTTTTTACGAGATAACCCACCTGGGCACTAGGCATCGAAGGCATGGGGAGAACATGCCCCCTGTGCCAACAGCACCCCAGGCAGGAATCGAACCCAGGACCTTCTTGCTACCTGACTGACTGACTGACTGACTGACTGACTGACCTGAATTTGCCTCGTGACGCCCTCGGCTGCACCGTGGGAAAAAGTGGCAATGTGAAGCGCCACTATGAAATAAAATGTACATTGTTTATTTTATTTGATAGGAAAACATACAACAACTACATATAAGCCTCTGAATCATAGCACAAGGTAGACATTATGATACTTTGGACCTTTGATGGGAAGAAATTTTAGTGACTGGACCTCCTTGAATTTGAGTATTTCTCTCTGAAAGCGGCGGCACCGACCGTTTCCCCTCTGCAGATCGTCTTCTACTGAACTCTACTGTTTACCATCTGACCCCACCGTCCAGAACCAGATCACTCCACCTGGGAACCGCCTTTCACCCCACAGCGGTCTGTGCTGCTGCAGAGAAAAATAGATCTGTGGTTTCCTGATCAGTGAATGTGTGGCAGTGTAGGAAGTGAGTCGTGTTTGCTCGGCTCTTTCGGTGAGCTGAGGAATCAGCAGCAGGACGAACAGAGTCGGGTCTGATTCACCCTGCTGGGATTATTTTGATAATGACCGACTTGCCACAGTCACATTCGATTCAATTCAGCGTCCTTAACTGGTATGAAGTTGAGCACAACATAACCAAAGCATCAAGGTAGATGATAGATCAATTTTGTTTTATTAAATTAAATTAAATTAAATTAAATTAAATGTGTGTGTGTGGACAGGTGATCTGGGTTTCTGAGCCGTACAGTTCAACAGTAAACAAAACAGTTCAGATATAAATTTCGCTCCCATTCGTTCAGCACAGAGATAGGGACTTGAGTCACATGACCTGGACTCGAGTCACATGACCTGGACTCGAGTCACATGACCTGGACTCGAGTCACATGACTTGGACTCGAGTCACAGTTTTAATAGCTTGAGCCTTGACTTGACGCATGAAGAGAAGACTTGAGACTTGAGACTTGACTTGACTTGGGTTCTGGTGACTTGGGACTTGACTCTGACTTGTACTCTGATGACTTGAAAAGGTTTCTAAAGTCTTGACTTGAGATCTTGTGTTTGTGTAAATGACTCAGATTGAAAGTGATGAGATTTGTTCCAGCGGACGACTGAATTTAAATTCTGTTTTCTGAATTTGTATGGAATGATTGAATTTATTGGAATTTTTATCCCTTTAAAATTATACTGCATTGAAAACTTTTCTCTAAGATATTAATTGATAATGGACTCTTGACTTGTTCTGACTTGACTTGGTAATCTACATTTAGATTTAGGACTTGACTTGAGACTGACTTGGGACTCGAGCTTGGTGACAGTCTGACTCGGGTCAAGCTGTCTGTGGATCTTCATGTTACACAGACAGATCTCCGACTGAATCTTCTGACTCGACTCTTCTGAAGCTCAGACTGCAAGTGAAAACAGCAGTGAGCGTTCTGCTGGTTGTTGTGCAGTCACATGGTGTGGAGCAGAGTGGACACAACAGAGACGTCTTTACTGGACGGGACAATAGAAGAGTCTGTCTGCGGTGGGACCGGAGCCGTCCGTCCCAAACGGTCGTGTCAGCTGACGCCCAAACGGCTCCCACCGCTTCCTGCTGCAGCATCACTGAGCTGGAGCTGCTGGAAACACACAGCAGACACATCAGTCGGGTTTCTCTATAAAACACTGTCAGAATACTAGAGTCATTTAGAGTTACAATCCGTTTACTGCTGTCTACATCTAGTTTACATTTCCCCCAATCATTAATATATATATCGTAATATATCTATATATACACTGCCCATCAAAAGTTTGGACACATCACATTTGTCTTTATTTTTACTTTATTTTCCACATTTTAGAATAACAGTAAAGACTCAAAAGTATGATATACAAGGTCCCCATGGGTCCTTTGAAATCCGTGAAAGTTTGTGAATTTGAAAAAAAAAAAAATAAAGGCCTTGAAAGTTTTTGAAAATGGACATAAATAGACATGGGTCATTGAAAGTGCTTGAATTTATATATTTTGTGCAAGAATAGAAATTTAACTTCTTTTGATATTTTTTTTACTTAACGTTAGTAACAGCTGAGAAGTGTTCACACATTCAAGCCTCTCTCTCTTTTTAATTGTTGTCTCTTCTAGCAGGCTTCTGTAAAGCCTGCTAGTTCTCATTATAAAAATTCTCAGTGTTGTAACAGTAATTAACCTTGATCCGTGTCTCAAACTCTGCCATGTTGGGTCCTTGAATTTGAGGGAATTGGGCCTGGAAAGTCCTTGAAAAGTCCTTGAATTTGATGTTTAAGAAGGTGTGGGAACCCTGGAAATGACATAAATGGAATTATATAGCGACCAAAAAAAGTGTTAAACAAATCAAAACTATCTTATATTTTAGATTCTTTGCCTTGATGGAAAGACAAAGGCTTTGGAAAGAAATTCATACATAGGATCAACTTCACTGTTTATATTTGACTAAAACTGATTTCAAGCATTTAAGCAGAAGACTGGAGATCAGAATGGCTGTAAGACTTGTAGTGTAGATCTATATCTAATGAATTTAATTCGATTTTTTTAAGTTTACTCTTTTTTTCCATCGTTTGTAAAATCTAAACTTGCTTGAACTGAACTGTCCCGGCTAACAGAGACGGCCTGAATAAAAAGCCACGATGGATGTGACAGTAAAGTTTTAGAGGCGACTTGTTTTTCCAGGAATTATTTGTCAGTTTAGGAAGTAAAAAGCACCCAAGATCACCGATATATTCAGTAATATTTGATGGTGAGTTTTACTTTCATGCCGTCAGTCACAGTTTTCAAATAACGGATATGAAATTTCATTACTTATCAAATGTTGTTCATCAGCAAAAGGAAGTTCCAACTGGATTCACTGGAAACAGAAAAAATTAAATGGCATTTTAATGTCGCAACTCATTTAGATATGGGGCTCTGGTTTTTATCCAATGACCGAGGAGCATGGAGAGACAATAGAGTTGATTCATCAGCGTCTCTGTGTGTGTGAAGCTTTAAACAACTGGTGCCATACTTCACCAAAACTGATATAATAAATGAAACCGGCTCTCCAACACTGATATAAAGACTATTATTATCTGGACTGATTCACAGCAAACATTAGCTCCGCTCTTCGTATGGAAAGTGTGTTCATGTGTCGGACCGTGGCTTCATCAGTGAGGCTCTTTGTCCAAACAAAGCTGAGTTGAGAACAGCAGAGTCTGGATCCAGATCCGGACGGGACGGGACGCTCAGGACCACAGCAGACCGGTACGTCTTCATCACAGCAACATCAGTCTGGTTTCACAAATTAAAATATCTGAAGAGTTTAATTCCAAACTGAGAAATCGAGTCACATGACCTGGAGTTGCGTTTTAGTTGCTTGAATCTTGACTTGATGCATGAAGAGAAGACTTGAGACTGGACTTGACTTGGGTTCTGGTGACTTGGGACTTGACTCTGACTTGTACTCTGATGACTTGAAAAGGTTTCTAAAGTCTTGACTTGAGATCTTGTGTTTGTGTAAATGACTTAGATTGAAAGTGATGAGATTTGTTCCAGCAGACGACTGAATTTAAATTCTGTTTTCTGAATTTGTATGGAATGATTGAATTTATTGAAGTTGAAACTGATTATAGAAATCAAACTCATGATGCTCTTACCAAGTTTTTATCCTATTAAAACCATATTGCATTGAAAAGTCCTAGATATTTAGTTTTCTTTAAGATATTAAATTGATACTGGACTCTTGATTTGTTCTGACTTGACTTGCTGTTCTACATTTAGACTTGAGACTTGACTTTAATGACTTGGACTTGACTTGGTAATCTACATTTAGACTTGGGACTCGACTTGAGACTTGTGCCTCAAGACTTGAGACTGACTTGGGACTCGAGCAGAGTGGACTTGCTCACACCTCTGAAGGATAGCAGGTGACTTAAGGAGACAAAAGACTTTTTTTTTCCATATATGAAAGATGCTGAATGTTGAACCCACTTTCCCTCAACCTGCCTTGTCTGCTTCTACTGCAGTTAGTGATTTACTACGTTTCCCAGAATGCCTTTCAACCACCTCCAGAAAGGGGCGGGAACTTGTTGCATACAGCTGTGGGTTTTACATGGAGGAGGAGAGAGAGAAAGTGATAGAATAGTAAGAGCAAGAGAGAGAGAGTTTTTCTATACAACGTGAATGTTTCTCCTCTTACTCAAACCCCCAGGCTGTCTCTCTGCTGCAGTGCATTCTGGTCTCTCTCCTGCTCCTGTGGTGGAGAAACTGGTCTCTCTCCTCTTCTCTGATGGATCTCTCCCTGTATGATTGTTGAACGTCTCTTGGTGCAAAATGGCGGCTCTAGAAAGAAGCCCTCGCTCTTTGATCCTGAGGGACTGACACCAAAACCTGATGTTTACCGCTGAGGTTTTACATCCTGAAACATTTTCTCATATCAGACTCCACTGGAGCTGCTGGAGACATCTGGAGGTGACATCACCTCTTCTGTGATTGGCCGGTTATCCATGAAGAAGAAGAAAAGGGGGGGATTTTCACTTTAATGTCTCACTGGAGGAAGAGGAGTTTTCTGTGGGGATCAGATGGATGTTGATGCTGCAGTCTGGACTTCCTCTGGATCTGAGTGGTGGTTTGGCGGTTTGAAGATTCTCCAAGATCACACAACAAGCATTCTGGGTAAAAAAACTAAGGCCGCTGGAATCTGTTGGGAAACCTCAGAGCAAAGAAACGACAGGAAGTGATTCAGTTTGGGAAAAGAGAAGAAGAGGAGGAAACATTTAAGATGAAGGTTTCCCTTTAGGTGGAAAAAAACCCAAACCAGCTGTGTGTGTGTGTGTGTGTGTGTGTGTGTGTGTGTGTGTGTGTGTGTGTGTGTGTGTGTGTGTCTGTGTGTGTGTGTCTGTGTGTGTGTGTGTGTGTGTGTGTAGGTTAATGTCCTGCTGAGTCTGTTTATATTTGGTGTTTTGTCTGATGTGGCTCTGCTGTTCATGAGTCAGCTCTTTCTTTCTTTCTTTCTTCCATTCTTTCCCTCTTTCTTCCTTTCTTTTTCTTCCTTCCCTCTTTCTCTCTCTCTTTCTTTCTTTTATTCCTTCCTCTCTTTTTCATTCTTCCTTCTTTTGTTTGTTCCTTCCTTCCTTTCTTTTTTCTCTTTCTTTCTTTTGTTCTTTCTTTCTCTGGCTACATTCACATTTCAGGCTCAGTTCTGATTTGCTGCTCATGTCTAATTTTTTTTCTTTTCATGACTGTTCATATCTCCTGTAGGATGTAACTCATATCCCATAATACTCTGAACTGCTAACCCGAGATACACAGCAGAACCGTTTTGCATCCTAAATTTCATCAGTCAATATTTCAAATTCACAGATGATTCTATCCTCAAAAACCTAACTGTTTTGTGAGTAAAGGTGTTAAAATGAATATAAACTGTAATTGTTCCCCATAACGGACTTTAAAGACCTCCCGTTATGCTATTTTTAGCTGTTTAAAACATTTCTCAGTGGTCTTTAAAATAAGGTTACGTCGGGCTTCAATATAAGTTTTGTGGCAAAACCCATCTGTTTTTGTGAAAGATTTTCAAAACTCTGCTCTTGAAAACGGCTGCTGCAAACCTGCGTTTTCTCTGGAAGTTTGGCTGGAACGTTACGATCACCACAAATAAACTGCACACATTTCTCTCTCTCGGTAATAAATGAAGACTCACTGTTTCTCCTTTTGTGAATTTGCAGCCGAAAAACAAAACACGTCTCTGCCATCGTTTTGACACCTGGCTTCTCCTCTGGCACATAATGATATGTAAAGCACCCCCCCCGTCTGTTACGGGATTGGTTCCTTGGGTTTGTGACGTATGAAGTCCTGTCTGACTGAATCTGGTTTTTTGAGCCTGTCCTTGGCACACTGCGGTTTCAAAGCAGATATGCTCAGCCATGGTGTTGACTGCTTATGTTGCTCCTGATATGTGTTGTAACATGAGTGAAATACCACATGGACATGTTAACAAGGTTAAAAATCACAGGGGGTCTTTAATTCAAGTCATGTTGTTAGAGGAGGAGTCTGTTTTTAAATGGTGGATGTCCCATGTTGTCATGGTGCTGTGAGGCGCTCTGGATAAAAGCTCTAGTCAAATGGCGTGTAATACCTTCTGTCCTTCTCCTTCCTCCTTCCTCCTCCTCCTCCTCCTCCTCCCCCCCCCCCCCCCCCTGCAGGGAGTTGGACTCGGCCATGGAGCGCCGTCTGGAGCAGATGGAGCGGAGGCTGAAGGAGCACATCGACCGCCGGCTGGACGCTCTGGAGCAGAAGCTGGAGACGGCCCTACTGAGCGCGCTCAGTCAGGGAGCCGCGCCCGGCTTGACGGGCGGAGCCTCGGAGCCGCCGCCGCCGCACACCGCCCAGACCCCCCCCGTCCCGCAGTGAGGTCATGAACCAGAAAGATCCAGAAAACATAAAAAGACTAAAACGTAACGTGTTTAACCGGGAGGCCTCATCGCCCGGCTGTGACATCACAGTCGGGACGCTGACGGAGGAAAAGCAGAAGAAGAGGCGGGACTGGGACAAAACTAACATCATGATAATCCTAACGATATCTGCTAACATGCAAAGTCTCGTGAAACCAGAAGTCTGTCAGCAGAGTCAAACCTCCAGCCGCTCTGAGCAAAGCTGCAGCTCCTGAACGGTTTCTGTTTGTTTCATCGTTTGATTTCCTGGTTTCATTTTCCGACTAAATCGCACGTGAAAGCAACGCTGTTTAGCAGCCGCCTCGGAAGTCCCGGATGTCGGACTTTCCCAGCAGCACCTGAACGCAGCATGATAGTTAAGGCTAAAAAAAAAAGGGAAATCATCTAACAGTGGAAATCAGCAGCAAAATCTGATCAGCTGATCCTCGGACCGAGAGAGAGATCTGTCCACCAGAACAAACAAAGAGTCTAACTTCCCTCTAACACAGTGGTCCTCAACATGGGGTCCGGGGACCACCAGGGGTCCTTGAGGGGATTCCAGGGGGTCAAATGGGGGTCTGTGGCTCTAATGTGGACTAAATTAGGGTCCTTGATATGGAAAAGGTTGAGAATGACTGCTCTAACAGACACAAAACAGACACAGAAACATGAAGAAAAGCTTAAAACTAACAGGAAAATGAGCTTCTCCAGGTTTTTGTTGATGTTTCCTCAGCAGCAGAAAACTAATTTATCCCCAATAAAGTCTAAATATTGATGTGCATGTAAACACACTGAGACTTTCCCCCTCGCCTGTCATTTTCTCTCAAGTCTTGTTCCTTGTTGTTTCTGTAAAACTCCTGTCACTGGTTGAATCCTGGGTTATAACGCTTTCCACATTCACAGTCTGCACTGTAACCTGTTTACAGACTGATCTGAACAGCTGCAGGAGAGATAATTGACGACTAACAAGTTCAGTTGGGATCGGTTTGGGTTTCAGCCGTAAAAGAGCAACAGAAACTCAGACACAGACTTACAGCTGTTACAGGAGTCTAAGTCCTGCATGTTGATTGATCTTTCTTTTCTATTCTTTCTTTTTCTTTTACCCGTTATGAATGTAAAATAATGGAGGAGGAAGTCATAAATTAATATGTTTTTGTTTTTGGCGTCTTATAATCACTGAAGGGACGAGTCACTTAGACAAGACAGGAAAATATACATAAATTAATTCATGAATTAATTCATACACAGGGTGAATCTGTTTGAAAACACTGTATTGTTTCCATAATGTCTGTAACATGAAGCTTGTCTACTGTAAACTGTTGAATTGACTGTTCTAGCTGTGATGTAAATTAACCAGACGGTTTTTAATAACTGCACTGAAAATAAAATATATTTATACTGCACTAAAATTAAATGCATGCAGCCTTTTATTGAAAATTAAATATAGAATCCCATCATACAAGCACTATTTATAATAATATTAATAAACTTTATTTCTGTAGCACTTATGAAAACTAAGTCACAAAGTGCTTTCCATGGTATAAAAACAAAAAATATATAAAATCCTGAGTAGAAAGGAGAAAGAGGAGGTGAGGTGGTTGTGTTTGGAGCAAGGCACTAACACTGCCGGGGTTGAGGGTTCAAATCCCATAATAAACAGTTGTGGGATTGTCAGCAGAGAAAAGGAAGGCTTACAGTTATGGAGTTCCCAAAAGATTTAACTCACCAGAGAAAAATATTTTTATGGTATAATTATATTCTGGTCTGTGCTGAAATCAGATGAAGTTGGTTTGGAACGTGCTGAAATCAAGTTGAAATTAGATGAAGTCGGTTTGGAAATCAAGTTGAAATTAGATGAAGTCGGTTTGGAAATCAAGTTGAAATTAGATGAAGTCGGTTTGGAAATCAAGTTGAAATCAGATGAAGTTGGTTTGGAAATCAAGTTGAAATCAGATGAATTCGGTTTGGAAATCAAGTTGAAATCAGATGAAGTTCGTTTGGAACATGTTGAAATCAAGTTGAAATTAGATGAAGTCGGTTTGGAAATCAAGTTGAAATCTGATGAAGTTGGTTTGGAAAGTGTTGAAATCAAGCTGAAATTAGATGAAGTCGGTTTGGAAATCAAGTTGAAATCAGATGAAGTTGGTTTGGAACGTGTTCAAATCAAGTTGAAATTAGATGAAGTCGGTTTGGAAATCAAGTTGAAATTAGATGAAGTTGGTTTGGAACGTGCTGAAATCAAGTTGAAATCTGATGAAGTCGGTCTGGAACGTGCTGAAATCAAGTTGAAATCTGCTGAAATCCCTTTGGGATGTGCTGAAGGGCTTAAAATCCTGAGTAGAAAGGAGAAAGAGGAGGTGAGGTGAGGTGGTTGTGTTTGGAGCAAGGCACTAACACTGCCGGGTTCGAGGTTCAAATCCCATAAGAAACAGCTGTGGGACTGTCAGGCGCTTTGGATGAAAGTCTGCACAGAAATGTCTTATTTTCTCCAACAAGTGGAGAGGAAAAAAAGACTTCATGTACTTAAAAAACAATGAAACAGAAGCATGGCTAATCTTCTGCAAAGGGCTTGTGTCAATATTTAAAAGTCAAATATCAAAAGTAATTCAGGATGGAGGAGAACTAATGGTTGGGAACACGTTCTGGCGGAAGGTTTGGTGTCTTTGGTGTCGCTCCAGCGCTGCGTTCCCCGACCGGCCGGCCAGCCACACCCGCTGCCTTCCAGGAACAATGATTCAGTACAAATGAGTCAGAAAATACATAAAGTTGAATTATGCTTGTGTGGATGCTTCATCTGGAGGACAATAGCCTCCAGGCCAGTAGAGCAAAACGCCAGAAGTTTCCCCAAAATATAAAACCAACACAGGCGATATTCCAGTCAGGCTGAGTCAGAAACAGAAAACAAAGTCACTGCATGTCTTCTGATGTGGAGAAGCACAGCGGTCAGGCCAATACACCCTGAAAAATAAAGGTTCCAGTTAGAACCGAAAGTAGTTCTTCACGGTGATGCCGTAGGAGAAGCTGTTTAAAGAAATACTCCATTTAGTTTTAACATGGGGGTTATTTGTCTCTTGACCGCCTTGAAAACCAGAATTTACACCATGGTCTGGGTGAATACTGGATTCTGATTGGCTGCAGGGTGTCCATTAATTCCTGATAATGGACACCTACTAAGTAGTTCCAGTGAAACTGTCTGTTCACCGTTCTAAATTAATGCGCTGGCTACGTAGCATCAGCCTGTATCTAAAATGAGTAACCATAGCAACAGGGACGCAGTCAAAGCCTCCGTTTACAATTTGTATGTTCGTGAAAATCTTGATATTGATTTGGGGACAATGACATGGCTGATAGCTAGCTAGTCTTGTTGTTAAACATACTGTCAAATTATATTTACTGTTTGTTATTGACTTTGAATGTTGCTAGCATAACGTTAGCTTTCTGGCTCCTAGCTGAGCCAAAGGGTTCTATGAGCTGAGCGGACTAGAAATATCTCCTGCTGCCAAGTCCTATCTAAGGTTCGTCCTATTTACTGGAGCAGTGAACAACGTTTCCGTTGCATAAGAACCTTATGGGACGGTAATGATTGTTCCAGGTATTAGACAAACCCTCAGGTGTTACCAGGGAAACTGAGTTATGGCTTGTGAAAAACTTTAGATTTTGATTACAAAACGCATGAAAATATAAATTAATGGTCTTAATTTTTTTTTCTTTGGCAAGTGACCATGGTATAAGCAGGATCATGTCCTTCGAGGAGTCCATTAACAGGAATTAATGGACTCCGCGTCGTCCATTAATTCATGATAATGGACACCTCGTCGGTCATTATCCCTTACTTAACATCTCTTTACCAAGATCAGATGCAGCTGGATGAGTTTGTAGCGTTCAGATTTTTACTTCCAATGCATTTGACAGAAAACTGACATTGATCACGTTGGTGAACAGATTCAACATCAGATCCTGCTATAAGACAATAGAGCAGTAACTGCATTTGCATCTGCATTTTGCATTTCTATTCTTGGTTTACACTAAAATTGGTATTTAAAAATAAAAGTAGATCCGGTCTCCCCAACAGGAACTATATCTCCTAAATGGTATCCCTCCACTGTGTTCTCTTCTATCAGTAAAAATGCTGTTTGGTGAGATTCTGTTCTGAAGCGTCGGACCAACAGTCAGCTGGAAATCACAGCAGCAGGATCTGATGCTGAATCTGTTCACCAACATGTTCAATGTCAGTTTCCATTCAAATGAATGGGAAGAAAAAATCTGCAAAAAATCTACAAACTCGTCCAGCTGCATCTGATCTTGGTGAGGAGATTATATTCTGCTTTTCAAATAAATAACTCCATGTTAAAACTAAGTGGAATATTCCCTTAAGTTCTACAGGGAACCTTTTACCTCTCGGTTCTTCAAAGGACTAAATAAAATAATAAGTAGTAGTACCACTTTTTCTGGGAGTAAAGAACTTTAAAAGCTTCTCCTGTGGCGTCACTGTGAAGAGCCACTTTGGGCTCTAACTTGAATCTTTATTTTTAAGGGTGCAGAGGAAAGGTCTGAAGTGGAATCTGCTGTATGAATCGCCTCGTTTCCCAAAATCTGAAGTGAAACAGAGGTGAAGCTCGGTGCCAAGGTGGAAAACAACTGACAGCTGCAGACGAACGCTGAGTCAGAATCAGAACCGGGTCAGCAGTTACATAAACGAGGACGCCAAATTAGAAAATGATGTCTGCGGATGTTTTGGTCGGCATGTGGAGGACAGACGCCGAGTCAGCAGAGGAGAGGAGACTTCTGGGTAAAAATCTGCTGTGTCAATCAGGAGAAATCAGGTCAGCGGCTCCGTTCACGTCTCATCCCACCGGGTCGAAATTAAATTCAGATCCTCTTCCACTGTTACATATCACCAGCAGTTATTCAGTGATAAAGTATTTTGTTGAACCCACTTTCCCTCAACCTGCCTCGTCTGCTTCTACTGCAGTTAGTGATTTACTACGTTTCCCAGAATGCCTTTTGACAACCTCCTGAGAATGGATGTAAACTTGTTGCATTCAGCTGTGGGTTTTACATGTAGATGGAGAGAGAGAGAGACACAGTGTAGAGAGTTTTTCCAGACTAGAAAAACGGAGTCGTCCCTTACTCAAACCCCAACCTGTCTCGTGGCTGCATTGCATTCTGGTCTATTTCCTGCTCAAACAGTACAGAAAGAAAGACAGATGTTTCTCTTCATTAGTGATGACACACTGATAATGACATAAGCATCCTCAGCTCCCTCTCTTTGTAAGTTTGTAAAATAAAACAACAGCCACCAGAAAACTATCTTTGCTGCAGGGGTCATGATGTTGTTTCTGACCAAAAGCACTTCAATGCAGGAAGATGTATTTGTGACTCATGAGCTCAGAAGCAGGAACTTACGAGGAGCAAGTGAAGGCATCATCTGTTGGGACGTTTGTTGGAAACCACCTGAACATTATCTGAATTTATTTCTGTAAGGACAAAGGTTTGTTTGGTGCCTTTGGTCCAGCTCATAAAGTTTTCTCAGTCTTTAACAGGTGAGTAAAGATATTTTGTTTAGCAGTTCCTTCCTTTTTTAAAGCGGGGAAGGATTGTGCTGCGTTCACGTTCATGAGCACGACGACATCTTGTTGCTATAACTTTGAAGCATTCACGTGTTTTTCCCACATCCAAATTCATTTGTATTTATGAATTTAAAATCAGCCATAAACAAACTGCAGACATTACTCATTTTAATTAAGTAGACTTGATTTTATCGATATGAATATAACTGATCATTTTGATTTGTATTACCCTGGACTGCCAACATCAGTGGATTTGCCTTGTTGGACACACTTCCACAAGTGGGAGAAATCAATTTATATAAAATTCCCAAATGTCCTGCTTGTAATCACCACTAAAAGGCTGGTATGAATGTTTTTTCCCAGTCAGCAGCTTGTATTTTTGGTAAATCTGACATGGCAGGAACGCAGCATTGGTTACCAAACATTAGCTAGTTAGCTTTAGGCTAGCTACATATGGATACTCAAACTACAGAAGTTTGATATCTTAAATCACGGGTATTTAACCATGTGCCCTGGAGGGCTGAGTGTATGTCGGTTTGCGGCCCCGCCCCACTGTGGGACATGGTTGAATATCCCTGCTTTAGTCACATAAATTTAATAAAACTGTCCAAAATCATGTCTCTACCAAGCTACTGTACCTTTCCAGCAGTGTTTGTCCAATCCAGTGTTCGCTGTTGGTAAACTCTAAAACTCTGTTGGTGAGCTCCGTGGCAGCATGACACAGCAGGAACCAGACGACAGAACAGAAGGTGCCAGAAAAACAAACGCACCGCAATTTAGCCACACCCTTGATGCCTACCTATCTTCTGCTTGCCAACTCACACGCACAGAAAAAAAGAGTGAGGAGTGTCCTGGTGGCTCCCTGGTCTAAGATGTACTGTACCATGTGAACATGGTGTCCTGGGTTCCATCCGGTCCGGGAGTTTCTTGCATGTCATCTCCCTGTCTCTAAAGAAATAATCTTTATGAGTGTCAGAGCAGATCTGTTTGGTGGTACTCAGATAGGAGACGGAAAACCATTTGATAACAAAAATTGGTCAACCATTATTTTTGTTTGGTGATCCGATAACTGGCCACTAGACAGATGGACCAGCAACAAACATTAAATGCTTACATGCTTAGTTGAAGAAGGAAATTATCTGGTTGATAGTTGAGCTACCTATCATAGATAAAGGCAGAATCATCAATGCAAATGTAAAGCCTAAACAAATGGGTATCTATATACTGTATGTATTTAATTGGAGAGTGAAACTGAAATAATTTGATCAGTGCTCAGATGTCACCTTTTCTATACACCCTCTCCACCTCAGACTTCCGCTTCAACTCTGGATCGAGCCGCCTACAGAAGTTCTCTGACGACTCCTCCAATGTGGGCTGCATCACAGAGGACAGTGAGGAGGAACACAGAGAGCTGGTGGAGAGCAACAACCACCTGCAGCTCAACACCACGAAGACCAAGGAGCTGGTGGTGGCCTTCAGAAGGAGCAGGAAGCCCCCAAACCCCGTCACCATCCAGGGGGAGGAGGTGGAGAGGGTGAACTCCTATCGGTACCTAGGAGTGCAGCTCAACAACAAACTGGACTGGTCGGACAACACTGAGGCTCTACAGGAAAGGACAGAGCAGCTGTTCTTCCAGAGGAGACTCAGGTCCTTCAACGTGTGCGACAGGCTGCTGCAGATGTTCTACCAGTCTGTAGCAGCCAGTCTCTTCTTGTGCTGGAGAGGCAGCATCAAGGCAGGAGAAGCCAACAGACTGAACAAGCTGGTGAGGAAGGCCGGCTCTGTTGTTGGACACAAACTGGACAGTCTGGAGTCAGTGGCAGCGAGGAGGATGAGGAGAAAGATCAATGCCACCCTGGAGAACCTGATGAGGAGCAGCTTCAGCCACAGGCTCCTCCTCCCAGGCTGCAGGACAGAGCGCCTCAGGTCTTCCTTTGTGCAAGCAGCTAGAAGCAGAGAGCGGCTGAGTCAGCTTGTTGTGGTGTGGCTGTAGATCCATTCAGTAACGTTCTCAGTGAAAGTGAATAGTGTGATAAGGTGGATTTGTTTACACTTGGTTTTAAAATGCGTCTTGGGCGATTGGATCACAAGTGGACAGCGCTAAATACAAGTGTAAACGACCACCAAGACACATTGTGATCCGATCACTCAAACCACTTGCCGAGGTGGTCTGGGACACATTTGACCACATATCTTTTGTAGTGTAAATGCTAATGCGTCCTGATGCGTCCCCGACAAGGACGTAACAGGAAAATAAGTCATCAGCGCAGTTACGTAACACAGGCTGTAACGAAATCTGAACACAAGTGGTCAGCTGGAAACCTTGGAGACGCGTGATAAACACAGGTGTAAACGGCGATGTGTCTCAGCTGTCCACTTGTGATTCAATCGCCCAAGACGCATTTTAAAACCAAGTGTAAACAGGGTGTGAGTTGTAGCTTGAGAAGTCAGTTCAGTTAACCTGAAGAAACTGTTAGCTAGCTAACTAGTCAGCAAACACACTGATGTTAATGTGAACATGCTAACGCTAGCTGCTACTAGATACCCTAGTGTGCGAATCAGATGTGTTAACAACAAGACAGTGATGGTTAGCTGACCAGATGCTATGGTTAGCTAGCTAACAAGCTGACATTATCTAAACACTAAATCAATCAGATGGATCAGTGATGAAATGATCAGTTCAGTCAGAAACAGACAGAAATTAACCGTCTGTTCAATTCTGTTGAGACGGACAAGTTGGATGTTTACAATCACAGTACGAAAACAAACCCTTAATTTTATCCCTGAAATGTTTTTAATTTCTCCATTACATTAAAAATAACAGCTTTAAAAAAGTATCATGTTCTTAAGGGATCTATTCATGGGGTGATAAGTAATTAAGGGATATTTTTAGTTTACAGGGTTATTAATGAGTTATTAATGGAAAGTTCCTGTATCCCTGAATTTTTCATAATATTATAAAGTAAGAAGTCAAAAATGAAGGTGCTGTTTAAGGGGTTTTCGATGGGATCTCCTCCATTAATCACACCCTTAACTCATTTTGGGGGGATTTTGCATGAATTAAGGGGTGAATTAATGTAAATGACCGAAAATGAAAGTGGTTCATAGCACTGTTCACAGATCACTAACAGCCTGACTATAAACTGAGTGTTATGTAACATCCTCCCTTCACTGGGCCCAGACACACACACACACACACACACACACACACACACACACACACACACACACGGCCAGTAAATTGTGTCAAGCTGTGTTGAACTCACTCTGATCTGTGTGTCATGCCACAGGAGGTTAATTATGCGGAGGAAAAACCTGCCAACATAATAAAACGGAGAACATGATGTTTGAGAAATGACTGAATTCTGTCTCCAGTTGTTTTCTGGTTCTGACCTGAGCTCAACACACACTCACTTTATCCTCTGTTTAAGAAAAGTTAGAACAAAATCAAATTTGAACAATGTCTTTATTAAACAAATGTAATCATATATGTACGTATATAAACAGAGAATAATTTGAATGCCTAGAATGTGGGACCTTTTAAATTAACACTTTAACTTCTACTAAGTAAAAGTAACAGTGCTTCTACTTGAGTAGGACACTGTATTGTTGGAGATCTACAAATTTAAGCTTTTCCTGCTGTTTTACACATTGCAAGTCACTGGGTAAAAGAGTCAGATGAGACAAAGTTGTAATACATGCTGGTCACTAGAGGGCGACATGGCCAATAAGAAGCTCTGGCTCTGATCCTGTCTGCTGGGGGAAACACATCTCCACTGGCTTCAGTTCTCCCTCCTGTTAAATATTCTGTCTACCAACTCTGATTATTTGTATTTACATGTGAAGTGTTTAGCTGCTGCCAGATTGGTTGTGTGGATCAAACCTGCTGGTTACAGGACAGTCCGTCTAACTACTGGGTAAGTGTGCTGCCACTCTTAAAGACACAATGAAACGGCATTTTGAGAGCATTAATGCGATGTATTTCCTGTTGAACCAGGAAGTGGGGGCGGGACATAACGCAGGGAGGCATCATTCAAAAGTGTAAAACAATGGAAGATCAGCCCTGACAAAGCCTAGCAAAACGTTTATTTAAACGGAAACGGTGGTGCGTTGAACAGCCTGTTGTGTTACGCAAGCGTTGCAACTACGGCAGCTGAGGAGGACATTCTTTGCGTTCTTTAAATATGTGTTTAATACTAGGCTACAAAATACACTCGATGTTACAGTCACTGCCCTTGCCGTCCAGAATAGCAGAGAACATCCCAGTGGAGTGAAGGGGTTTGTGGAAACTGTGCTTCCTAATTACAGTGATCCAACATTTGCCTCATTTGCATTTCAGGATGACAAGGCAAACATTTCAGGTGAAGGATAATCCACTTCTTACCTTCGAGACTGCGTTAGGATCTATATGAGCGAATTATTTTATTATGAGGCCTATCATTATTGCTGATCACTGTTGTTGTGATATCATAATGTAATATTTACCATTATATATTTAGAGGAGTAGAGTGGAGTAGAAAAGTTTATGAAAGTGTCACTCCACAATGGTACAAACAATAGCAAAAGATACAAACATGTCTTCTAATTAGTTCAGTTGTTGCAGACACCAGCTTGGATCCATTGTGTTCACTGCCTTTTTAATACGGTGGGGTTTATATACACGTCGCTGCTGATTGGGTAACACCTCTGACACACCCACCAAATGAGAGACAACGTACCTCAAAGCCCGATTCACACCGTTTAGAGGAAACATGACGTTCAACCCGGAAACCGTAGCAAAACAGATTGAACGAGCCCCAGTTAGGGAAAGAAAGGCAGTTTTAATTGGATGTGAGGGGCGGAGGGGCGGGACTGTTCAAAAATCTGTGATGTTTTAGTGGTTGGAGTTTATATTTATACTTCCTGGTGTAGCATGATGTCACCATTAAAGACACACTGTTTTTTTTTAGGAAGGAGAAAGACTGAGGTTTTGATATAAAAAAAAATTGGCATTTGTTGTTAAATAGGTGAATATTATGGCATGGGAAATTAGCTAACAAGGTGAAAAAGTCATTTTTCATTTCATTGTGACTTTAACATGGGAGGGCAGCAGTATGTAAGTTGGGAAACTTAAGGGAAACATGAGGTGTCAGGTGTCAGGCTCATTAATAAACCGTCCCACCGGTGAGGTCATCATTACAAACGCATGTTGTGCGGCCAAGCGTTGTTCCAACCCACAGACCCACCCTTTAACTTTGAATTTTAAATTCTAGTCAAGATCCGAAGGTTTCCAAAGACACCAAACATGTCAGGCTGAATCACAGGGAAACGTGTAGAAAATGAAGAACAAGACATCTGAGTTTTTCCATTTGCTGTGATGTTGCAGAGTCTTGGTTTGAATATTTCTCTCAGCATCAGCAGCTGGAGCTTCAGTGAAGAGCTGAACAGCAGAGACACAATATGGACAGAACATTGTCGTAAAACATGTTTTGTTTTTTTACTTTGAAGCTAGTTAAAGGGAAATATAAGGGGAAAGTCAGGGTGCGAGGGGTTAACCACCACTAGAGGAAGAAAAACCTGCAGAACACCGACCCCCCGAGACCAGGATTGATTACCTAGGCTCTGTGTCTTCAGATTGGATCCACAGAGGATCCCAGAAGGTTCCTTGAGGAACGCCTTTATGAAGGGATGAAACTTGAACATGTGGAGTTCTTCAAGGAACACTTAAGGGATTTTTTTTTACAAGATAAAAACTCTCAGCTGCTTCTCATTAGCTTCCTCTGGCTCTTATTAGAACCTGCTGCGGCTCACAGATCTACAGCAGGACTGAAACCAACAGTTATGACATCAAAGAAAGAAAAAAAGACAAAACTTTTAAAAATAATTTTATTCCCTTTTTGAAAATTGACGTCAAACACATAGAGACAAAATACTATTTAAAAAAATATTCCATCAATAACATACACAACGAAACAGAACTACGGTAACCTGCAGCGACCGATGGAGTTAGTAGAATATAAAACATCTGTGATGATGAGAAGTAAATGGAGATAAGGAGAGAAATTAAAAACACAACTGAAAAGTATGAAGGAAGGGTTTAAGCTTCAGTTCCCAGAGTGTTGAACATTCAAGGTGTGTGTGTGTGTGTGTGTGTGTGTGTGTGTGAGTGTAATAGCATGGGAGAGTAGTAGTAGTAGTAGTAATTACAAGTTCTTAACACAGTAGGCGTGGCCCCAGACACACACCGCTATTGGTTGCTTGGTTTTTCAAAGCGTTCATGATTGGTTGAAAAACACTGAGAGCCAGCTCTGGATTGGTCGGTTGGCTGTTTGCTGGGTCAGCTGAGAGGTCAAGGGTCGATCTCCTCGGGGACGATGGTGAGGATGACGTCCTCGTTCCCTCGCCGCACCACCGTTCGCAGCGTCTCGTCCTGCTTTATGGCGGCGCTGACGTCGCTGGCCGAGGTGATTCGCTGGCCGTTGATGCTGATGATGACATCACTCTCCTGCAGGCCGGCTCTGCCAGGAAGAGAGAAGAGCGAAGGTTAATATCACACTCAAAAAAGTATTTTGGTCTATTTGTAAGAGTTAATGTGAGTGTAAGGCAGATTTCCATCACACTGGATTAAAGGGGCAATACGTAAGATTTGTCCTGTCCCACATCACAAACAGACTGTAATATATCTGCAGGGGGCTGATCGGGTTGTTGATCAATACCAATCACTCATCAGAGACTTGTGGAGGAGGAGATGAGGTCTGTCACTGTTGTTGCAATTCCTACTGTTCACCAATAGAGGGCGATATGCCTTTAAATAATTCTGACTTAAATGAAGCATTATCATTTATTAAATTGACCAATAGAACTTAAAGTTAATGAATAAATGTAAATGTATGCAATTTGGGCTCATAAAGCCAATGCATTTCAAATGTGTTGGTGTTATTTGGAAATTTTCTATCAAACTGAAATAATTTAACTATTATCTGGCTATATAGATCCAATAACAGACACTTCAAACCATTTTAGTTAATTTTTTTTTGTTTCTGTCTAGCTGATATGAAACCAAATAAATTTGTTGTGTCTATTTATTTTATATTATATATAGCAAATCAATTTAATCGTTTTTCTTAATACCTAATGGTAATGGTCAATGTTAATTTTCTGTTTTTTACAGTTTTCAGTTTGCTCTCCAGACACACACATCTAATATTCAGTTCATTTAATTAACAATAAAACTGACTGTTTTTTTGTCAAATTTAGAAGATTCACCTCCAGAACTGATCAAAGTGATGTGAATGGTGAGAGTTCAGAAATGAAAACTGTGATTAAAGCAGTTTGTCCAGAGGGAGCTGGAGGAGCAGAGAGGGCAGTATCCACGAGTCAGCATTTCCTCCCAGCTTTCTGCCCCTTTCCAAAAACAAAAAGCAGCTTTAGAAGCAGCAGTGAACTTTCCGTCTCCCTCCGTCTGGACGCACAGAGAGAGAGTTCAGATCTGAAGCCTCTGATCCGGATCCCGACCCACCAGACAACAAGAAAACAAACCAACAAACTGTTTCCTCAGGTGGGAAGCTGCGCTCTCTGTGCAAAATGCTTTTCATGCGGCCAAAAAAACTTTCCAGAGACAAAATATATTCTGCAGGAGAGAGAGAGGACTCTTTTATCTGCTAGTGAAGAAGTGAACCAGTGTGGCTCAACGGGCAGAGCAAGGCACCAACACTGCCAGGGTTGGGGGTTACAAAATGAGATATGAAGTGAAAGATGTGACACCTCCGCCTCCAAAACGATTCCTGACATGATGGTCGATCTCCCTACAGATGATAATTGAAGTTCTCAGATATCCCAAGACCTTTCCTTATTAAAAAAAAAGCAACATTTTGAAGATACAGAGAGTTGTGGTTTTGAAATATGGTCTGCAAGGAATACTAGTTATTGTATTTCCATTCACTCATTTTTTTTGACTTGCACACAGTAATGGTGCTTTGGTGGGATGAAAACTAAGAATTCATAACTGTATAATAATCAAGTTTATAATACAGTTTTTTACAATCACTTTGGCACTAATTTCGGAACCTTGATGTCATTTTTCAAAACTCTAAAACTCTAATACACATAAACCTAAGATCATTTGTTCATTGAACTAAACAAACAACTTAACATCAAAGTATTACCATTTCAAAATGAAATTCACACATTACATCTGAGATGACTGTCTGTTCATTTCATTACAATGATCTAACTATCAACTGATACAGCTGCTCAAAATGAGAAGTAACTGTTGCATTACTCTTAATGCAGTTTTATGGAAACTGAGGAACAATATTCCAAGTTTAGATCATGAAAGTTTCAGGATAACGAGATCCACTGACACCAATTACCGAGGAACATGAACCAGCTGGACGACATTATCTATGGATGTAATATTTCATCATCATTCTTTATCAGACTGTTTCTATGGTCCATGTTCCACTTTTCCAGACCATGTTTTCACATTTCAGAAGATTCTTCCCCAGATGTTTGGCTGAAAACATCCACTGTGATGTGGATGAGAACCTGAGGCCAAATCCACCAGACAGGGCTGATGGAAATATAGAAGAACAGTAATCAATCCTTTGTTTTGCTTTTTAGTGAGCCAGCTGACGTTTTACAGTACTGTAGTTTTTCTCTTTGTTGTATCTAATTATTTTTGCTTTGATTCAAAGAAACCTATGTCGTGATTTTATTGTATTTCATCAATAAATTTCAGATTTTGTTCGATGATTCCACTGTCTGTAGTATTCTCTCTACTAGTCCTTTTACAGTGATGTATTTACGTGTAGTACCATAATGAAACCTGTATCACATATTTTGTACTACAATATTTAATGATTGTACGAACAACTAAACAGTGAAACTATCGGTATCTTGTGTGTGGGTGATCTAAATTAATGTTCCTGTGGTATTTCATGATAAATGAGTTATTTGAACCAGTGATTCTGCAGGTACAAGGTTTCTTTAAAGATATGAACCCACAATGCAATGTTCTGAACATTGGACAGCCTGTGGTACAAGTGATGACCGTTTTGAGTTTTGTGTCTAGAGTTTTGAAAAATGACCTCAAGGTTCTGAAATTAGTGCCAAAGTGATTGTAAAAAACTGTAATACGAATTTTGACCGCGTATTCCTTGAGTAATTTATCACAAGTGATACATATGTTTGTTTGGCTCGTTAAATATTGAGTCATGAACATCAAACGATAATCAAAATGGACGGGTTGAATTTTGGAAAGAAACCCTTGGCGCTCTGAACCCCCGACAGCAGGCAGGACAGGAACAGGACAGAAGCTGGATGGACTCACGTCTCAGCAGGAGTCCGGCTGATGACCTCGATGACGTACGCCCCCGAGGTCACGTCTGGGAAGTCTGACTGCCGCTCCTTCAGCTCCTTCGCCAGCCTGACGGGACGCAGGAAAACACCCGGAAAATTAGTTTGTCTACTAACTGTCCCCAACGCAGTGAAGTCAGACAGTCAGTGAGAACTTCCAGCAGTTAAACAATTACACTGATGAGGTGTAGGGGGAACACGGGCCAGTTTAAAAAGGTTAATGTTATTCAGAAGGTAGTAGAGCATAAACAGACGAGTGCAGAACCACTAGGTGGCGTCTTCACAGTATAAAGCCACAGCCTTCTAATGGGAGAATGAATGGAGCGTAGATTTGCAAAGAAATGAGCGATGTAAATAGATGTTCGGTCACATTCTGAATCTCTTTTATGTGAACAATAAACACTTTAACACAGGAAAACAATGCCACGGCTGTTTGTAAAGAGGAACTAAACCCTAAAACAAAATCTGCTATTGGCTGATCTTTGGTGCCAATAGCAGATGGTGCCAAGATCAGCCAATAGCAGATGGATATTTCAGCAGCATGCTCTTTACCTTTAGAGGTCAGGCTTTACACAGATTTGGGTTTGGGGTTCAGTTCCTCTTTAAGAACTGTCATGAACTGCAGCTTGTTTTGGGTGTTTTCTACTGTGATGCACTCTGGAGGGGCAGTGTGGGCGTGGCCTGACCCCGCAGGCTGTGGGGGCGTGGCCTGACCCACAGGCTGTGGGGGCGGGGCCTGACCCGCAGGCTGTGGGGGGCGTGGCCTGACCCGCAGGCTGTGGGCGGGGCCTGAGCTAACGGACATTCCTATTCACAGTCATCACTTGGGCAGCCGGTGTTTCAGACTGAGGTCACGGTTTGATAGGATCGCCGCCCTTGTTTTGTGTTCAAGACGTTTTTGAATCCCGACCAACAAAAACGTCATCTGACCGACTTTCTCTCTCCGCACAGAAATGACCTCAGATTCTCAGATTTGTGACATTTTTCAAAACAAAAACAGCCAAAAACAACGAAAACAGACTAAGAAAGTACATGTTTTCAGTTAGCATCTGAGTGACGCTACAGATCCCATTACCTTCAGGCTTTATTATGTGTTTTCATAATTAAGACAGCAGAGGTTTAGATAGGACATGAATACACTGGTTCCATCGACAAAAAACTTTATGAGACTGGTGGTGACAAAACATGCATGCACTGGTATTTGTTAGATACCAACAAACGATACCAAAGCATTAAAGTGTAAATGTAACATCTGAAGCTGTCATGAGAAACGGTAACTTACGTTGAAGTGAGCGTCATCATTCTGACGCCGATGTATTTCTTCTTCGGTGATGTTTTACCTGCAGAACGACAGGAAGTGTGATGTGAATACATGACTTTGAATATTGTTGTTAGATATGATGATGTTGATCCTTTTTTTTCTTCTCTCTTTTCTATTCTTCCACTTTGGATATGATACACTTCAGCTATTATCTGTTTATAATAATACAAATCTCTAATCTGGAAATCAGAAAATGCTGACAAGTACCAAACCAAACCCCTTAATATTATCCCTGAAATGTCCTTAATTTCTCCATCACATTAATCACATTAATTATCCATTAAAAATAACACAGCTTTAAAAGAGTAAGGTTAGTATGATGGGTTTATAAGGGATTTATTAATGGGTTGGTTCACAGAGAAACATTCACAGAGAATTTTCCATTGAATTAGAAAGTAAGGAGTCAAGATGAATGGGAGTTTAAGGAGGTTTCGATGGGATCTCCTCCATTAATAACTCCCTTAATTCATTTTAAGGGGATTTTGCATGAATGAAGGGGTGACATTTTTTTTTTTTTTTAACGATCTTGTTGTTGTTTGAGACGTGAACAGGTAACGACAAATTATTTCTTATTAATTATTAGAACACAGAAAAAGCAACTATAGAAAATGTTGATTTATTGGTTTCTTCATTGTTTCACACTTCCTATTCGTGGCCTTTTTGCTGCATCATCGCCATTCTTATCTATGAAATATTGGGGTGCGATAACGACATCATGTCTCCCTCTCTCTTTGCCCCAGTATTTCCCGTCTCTCTCTACTGTGAACTCTCTGACAAAGACAGAAATGTTAACAGTGAACCAGCTGAACCCGCGGCCGTCCGAACCTTTGGCCTGCCTGTCGTGCGACTCTGCCAGAAACTGTCTGATCTTGTCTGATGGGATGGCGAAGGAGATTCCTGCTGTCACCTTCAGGGTGTTGATGCCGATCACCTCTCCGTCCTGCGGGGGACACACACACACACACACACACCAACAGCATGGCTCTTTACTGTGTTCCTCTACAATAAAACGCAGCGTTTCCACATGCAGCTTGTTAAACGGCGTTCTGACGTCACGCCGCCTTCATGTAAAAACACGGCCGGCTGAAAACAAAAGGCCTAATCACAGTCAGCTGCGGATGCTTAATATTTGCCAAGCATTACCTAAACTCTGTATTTACTCTGACATAATAAGGGCTTTATGGCACTGGGTGTTTATTTATATGGGATTACGTATATCTCTGTTTCGCAACTCGTGGATCTGAGCTCAATAACAAAGGAGTGAGAGGTGAAGCAATAAGTCCCAGAGTCCCAGAGTGAGAGACAAATGTATTACATTATTTTTTTAAAATAATGTATTACATTATTTTTCTTAAAAAAAGATAATGTATTACATTATTTTTTATAATAATAATAATGTAATACGTTTTGCGCTGTCAAAAATTCTCTTACCAGGTTGACTAGTGGTCCTCCTGAGTTGCCGTACTGTAAGAAAACAAACAACAGCAGCAGTCAGGTCAGAGAAAAACATCTAGACATCCAACATCTAGACTTCCAACATCTAGACTTCAACATCTAGACTTCCAACATCTAGACTTCCAACATCTAGACATCCAACATCTAGACTTCCAACATCTAGACTTCCAACATCTAGACTTCCAACATCTAGACATCAACATCTAGGCTTCCAACATCTAGACATCAACATCTAGACTTCCAACATCTAGACTTCAACATCTAGACTTCCAACATCTAAACTTCCAACATCTAGACATCAACATCTAGGCTTCCAACATCTAGACTTCAACATCTAGACTTCCAACATCTAGACTTCAACATCTAGACTTCCAACATCTAAACTTCCAACATCTAGGCTTCAACATCTAGACTTCCAACATCTAAGCTTCCAACATCTAGACTTCAACATCTAGACTTCCAACATCTAGACTTCCAACATCTAGACATCAACATCTAGGCTTCCAACATCTAGACTTCAACATCTAGACTTCCAACATCTAGACTTCAACATCTAGACTTCCAACATCTAAACTTCCAACATCTAGGCTTCAACATCTAGACTTCCAACATCTAAGCTTCCAACATCTAGACTTCCAACATCTAGACTTCCAACATCTAGACTTCCAACATCTAAACTTCCAACATCTAGGCTTCAACATCTAGACTTCCAACATCTAAGCTTCCAACATCTAGACTTCCAACATCTAGACTTCCAACATCTAGACTTCCAACATCTAAACTTCCAACATCTAGACTTCCAACATCTAAACTTCCAACATCTAGACTTCCAACATCTAGACATCCAACATCTAGACTTCCAACATCTAGACTTCCAACATCTAGACTTCCAACATCTAGACTTCCAACATCTAGACATCCAACATCTAGACATCCAACATCTAGACATTCAACATCTAGACTTCCAACATCTAGACTTCCAACACCTATACTTTCGACATCTAGACATTCAACATCTAGACTTCCAACATCTAGACTTCCAACATCTAGACATTCAACATCTAGACTTCCAACATCTAGACATTCAACATCTAGACTTCCAACATCTAGACTTCCAACATCTAAACTTTCAACATCTAGACTTCCAACATCTAGACTTCCAGCATCTAGACTTCCAACATCTAAACTTCCAACATCTAGACTTCCAACATCTAGACATCCAACATCTAGACTTCCAACATCTAGACTTCCAACATCTAGACTTCCAACATCTAGACATCCAACATCTAGACATCCAACATCTAGACTTCAACATCTAGACTTCCAACATCTAGACATCCAACATCTAGACTTCCAACATCTAGACTTCCAACATCTAGACTTCCAACATCTAGACTTCCAACATCTAGACATCCAACATCTAGACATCCAACATCTAGACTTCAACATCTAGACTTCCAACATCTAGACATCCAACATCTAAACTCACATAGTTATTATACGTGTATACATGCAAACAATTTAGGTCATGTCATGTTGAATTTTGGAGAAATTATGTCTTTTGTGGGGAAATCAGAATTATTGCAAGACCATGTGAAAGCCACTGAAAAACCTTTTATTCTACCCACAGTCTTTTTTCCCCACTTTGTCCCTTCTGGGCTTCCATAATATGTAGGATGTTCTGTTTGTCCGTCTGTCTGTCTGTCTGTCTGTCTGTCTGTCTGTCTGTCTGTCTGTCTGTCTGCCTGTCTGTCTGTGAGCCTGTCTGTCTGCCTGTCTGTGAGCCTGTCTGTCTGTCTGTGGACTCACGTTGATGATGGCGTCGGTCTGGATGTAGTCCATGTCGGAGTTGCGCAGGCCGAGCTCCTTGCCTCCTCTCTGGGTGGTGCTGACGATGCCGGTGGTGACGGTGTTCTGCAGGGAGAACGGGCTGCCGATGGCGACCACGAACTCGCCGGGCCGCAGGTCAGCGGAGCGGCCGAGCAGCAGCACCGGCAGCTTCATCTGGACCGAGGACAAGACACAGGGGAGAGACAGGTGAGAGACAGGTGAGAGACAGGTGAGAGAGGGGAGAGACAGGTGAGACAGGGGAGAGACAGGTGAGAGAGGGGAGGAGGTGAGGTAAAGGGGCAGTGAGTGAGATTTCTCCTGACCTGAGCTCTGCACGGGACTGTTTTCTTAATCCCGCTCCCGCTGGATTTCTGACCATTACCGCCCGCTCCCGCGATGTGTGTGTTATTGACCGCCCGCCCCCCCCCCCCCACAGCAAAGTTAAAACCGCCGGCTCCTGTGAGATTTGCATCGGGTCCCTCTAGTCCCACCTGTCGGTAATAACGTAGCGAAATTACGTTCTAGTGCATAATTACATTCATGCTAGTGCAATAAGTACACTTATTCTAGGGCAAAATTACATTGTATTTATTTATTTTACTTATTATTTTAGAACATGTGTTGTTGTGGTTGTTCGTTTTGCTGAGGTTGTTGTTGTTTCTATTCTATTCCATTCTATTCTATTCTCCTCCTCTGCATTTTATTTTTTTAATCTTTATCTAATCAGGCAGTCTCATTGAGATTAAGATCTCTTTTCCAAGAGAGACCTGAGAACAAGAAACATTCATAAGACAAGAACACAATCAGCAGACAGAAACAACACAACTACACAATAAATGTAAACATAACACTTTGATTTATCAAAAATATTGCACCATTACACGCAACCAAAAAACTCGGGATAAATCCCAGGACCCGCAGTTTATTTTTTGACCTCCTGCAGCAACGTTAAAGCCGCCCGCTCCCGCAAGATTTGCGTTGCCAATCCCAATGCAGTCCTCTACTCCTGACCCATAACACAAACTGACGATGGAATTTATCTCGAGGGGTTGATGGTGTTGTTGATCGATACCAATGACTCATCAATTACTTCTTCTTCTTCTTCCTAAGCCTGTGAAGACAGCTGTGGATGTCCTGAGTCAGTGTGGGCGGGGCTTCTCTTCATCTACATCCCAGTTACCAAACTTTTACTGTAAATTTCCATCCATATCCATGCCCATTTCTACCGGACGAATAAAAATCCTGAAAGTGTTTTTTATATTTAAAAGTTGATAAACCCCTGCACCACTGAAAAATGTTTTTTTTTAGAGTTGCTTGAGATAAAAAGTTTAGGAGTGAATGTATGAGGTCAATTTAGGGCCAAAAAGACTGAAAGCAAAAAAACAAACAAACCGTAAATGTGAAACCAAACCTGTAAACGAGAAAACTATGGTTTAGTTTTCTTTTTTCGGGTTTGGTTTCATATTTAAATTTTTTTTTTGCTTTCAGACTTTTTGGCCCTAAACTCACCTCATGCATTTACTCCTAAACTTTTTATCTCATGTAAAATAAAGGAACTTTTTCTAAACTTGGTGTGCGGCAAAGAACAGTACTTTACAACAACAGTTTAATGTTGTTCAACTTCAGTTTCATCTGCAGGAAAGGTT